>NW_022986363.1:0-66326 GCF_902500255.1 Thalassophryne amazonica | reverse complement strand
CACAAGGGCCCTTGGGCAAGGTCTTCAATCTTCAGTCTTCAATGTGTAGTTAGTACCTTGCATGGCAGCACCTTCACATCGGGGTGAATGTGAGGCATTACTGTAAAGCGCTTTGAGCGTCTGATGCAGATGGAAAAGCGCAATATAAATGCAGTCCATTTACCACTTATTTACCATTCCTCCCACAATCAAAACATGCTTATTTAGGGTCTGCTCCTTTCTCAGGTCGCGGGGACAACAGCTCCAGCAGGGAACCCCAGACTTCCCTTTCCTGGACCACCTCTGACTGGTGGATCCCAGGGCGTTCCCAGGCCAGTGTGGAGATATAATCTCTCCAACTAGTCCCGGGTCTTTCCCGAGGTCTCCTCTCAGATCTGCCTGCCTGGAACACCTCCCTAGGGAGGCACCCAGGAGGCATCCTTACCAGCTGTCCTAACCACCTCAGCTGGCTCCTTTCAATGCGAAGGAGCAGCGGCTCTACTCCGAGCTCCCCACAGATGACCGAACTACTCACCCTATCTCTAAGGGAGACACCAACCACCCTCCTGAGGAAGCCCATTTCGGCCACTTTACCCGCAGTCTAGTTCTTTTAGTCATGACCCAACCCTCATGACCATAGGTGAGAGTAGAAACAAAGATTGACCACTAGATCGAGAGCTTCATCTTTTGGCTCAGCTCCGTTTTCATCACAACAGTACAGTAGAGAGAATGTAACGCCATCCCTGCTGCACCGATTCTCCAGCCAATCTCATGCTCCATTGTCACCTCACTCGTGAACAAGACCCCAAGGTACTTGAACTCCTTCACTTGGTGCAATCTCTACCTGGAGTAGGCAATCCATCAGTTTTCTGCTGAGAAGCATGGCCTCAGATTTAGAGGTGCTGATCATCCCAGCCGCTTCACATTCGGCTGTGAACCGATCCAGTGAGTGTTGGAGATCACCAGCCGCTGAAGCCAAAAGGACCACATCATCTGCAAAAAGCAGTGATGAGACCCTGAGCTCACAAACCGGAACCCTCCTCCCCCAACTACACCTTGATATCCTGTCCATGAATATCACAAACAGGACTGGTGACAAGTTGCAGCCCTGGCAGAGGCCAACCTCCACCGGACACGAGTCTAACTTACTGCCGAACACAGCTCTCGCTTTGTGAGTACAGAGATTGGATGGCTCGGAGAAGGGATCACCTCACTCCATACTCCTGCAGCACCTCCCACAGTATCTCCCAGGGTACCCGATCATACGCCGTCTCCAAGTCCACAAAACACATGTAGACTGGAAGGGCATACTCCCAGGCTCCCTCCAGGATCCTTGTGAGAGTGAAGAGCTGGTTGATTGTTCCACGACCAGGACAGAACCCGCATTGTTCCTCTTCAATCAGAGGTTCGACTATCAGCTGAACCCTCCTTTCCAGCACCCTGGAGTAGACTTTACCAGGGAGGCTAAGTAGTGTGATGCCCCTGTAGTTGGCACTGACTCTCTGGTCCCCTTTTTAAAAATAGGGACCACCACCCCAGTTTGCCACTTCTTAGGCACTGTCCCAGACCTAAACGCAATGTTGAAGAGACGTCATCTTCCAAGACAGTCCCTCCACACCCAGAGCCTTCAGCATTTCTGGGTGGATCTTATCAACCCCCGGGGCCTTGCCACTGTGGAGTTGTTTGCCTACCTCAGTGACTTGCACTAGGGAAATTGAAGAAAATCCTCCATCAGCTTCCAGCTCTCCCCCTACTATAGAGGGCACTCCGGTCTGATGCAGGAGTTCCTCAAAGTGTTCCTTCCAGCAGAGGATTTCCTCCTCAGTTGAGGTCAACAGAGTCCCATCCTTACTGCAGACAGCTTGGATGGTTCCCCATTTTCCTCTCCTGAGGTGTCTCACAATACGCCACAAGCATCTTGGTGCCGACTGAAAGTCCTTCTACATGGTTGCTCTGAACTCCTCCCACACCTGCTGCTTTGCCTCCCCCACAGCAGAGGCTGCTGCCCTTCAGGCCTGTTGGTACCTTGCAACTGCCTCTGGAGTCCTCCGAGATAACATATCCCAGAAGGGCTCCTTCTTCAATCGGATGGCTTCCCTGACCACTGGTGTCCACTACGGTGTTCGAGGGTTGCCACCCCTTGAGGTACCTAAGACCTTCAGGCCACAGCTCCCCGCTGCAGCTTCAGCAATGGAAGCTGTGAACATTGCCCATTCTGGTTCAATGCCCCCAACCTCCACAGGGATGCTAGAAAAGCTCCACGGGAGGTGTGAGTTAAGATCTGTTGGACAGTGAGCTCCTCCAGAGGTTCCCAGTTCACCCACACTATCTGTTTGGGCTGGCCAGGTCTGTCCAAAGTCCTCCCCCAGCCTCTGATCCAACTCACCACCAGATGGTGATCAGTTGACAGCTCTGCCCCTCTCTTCACCCGAGTGTCCAGAACATGCAGCCTCAGATCAGATGATATGATCACAAAATCAATCATTGTTCTTTGGCCTAGGGTGCTCTGGTACCATGTACACTTATGAGCATCCTTATGTTCGAACATGGCATTCGAATATGGACAGTCCGTGACTATCACAGAAGTCTAATAACAAACGACCATTCAGCGTTAGATCAGGGAGCCCATTCCTCCCAATCACACCTCTCCAGGTGTCTCTGTCATTGCCCACGTGTGTGTTGAAGTCCCCCAGTAGAACAGTGGAGTCCCCCACTGTAGTCCCTTACAGGACACCATTCAGGGACTCCAAGAAGGCCGAATACTCCAAACTGCTGTTCAGTGCATAAGCACAACAGTCAAGTGCCCCCCGCCACCCAAATGCGCAGGGAGGCAATCCTCTCATCTACCAGGGTAAACTCCAACATAGCGGCGCTCAGCTGGGGACACGTGAGTATCCCCACACCTGCCCGGCGCCTCACACCCTGACCAACTCCAGAGAAGAATAAGGTCCAACCCCTATCAAGGAGAGTGGTCCCGGAGCCGAGGCTGTGCATGGAGGTGAGGCCCACCAGATCTAACTGGTATCGCTCCACCTCCCGCACAAGCTCTGGCTCCTTCCCCCACAGCGAGGTAGCCCCTGCTGCCCGGGTCTGGTCCGCAGAGGCCCTTGACTTTCACTGCCACCCGTGGGCTGGACACCCGAAACCAGCGGTTCCTCCTGCGGGTGGTGAGCCCACAAGGTGGAGATGGAAGGTTTATGTTGCCTTTTTGGTTTGTGCCCGACCAGAGTCCGTGACAAGCCCAGCCACCAGGCCCTCGCTAACAAGCCCTACATCTGGGCCTGGCTCCAGATGGGTGCCCCGGGCTTCCTCCGAGCCAGGTCACATTTCCTCTGCCTTGTTCTGTCATGGTGCCTTGTGAACCATTCTTAGTCTGGCTGCTTGCCTATGATCAATTTGCCATTGGAGACCCTACCAGGAGCACAAAGACTCCAGACAACACAGCTCTCAGGTTCATAGCGGGACACAAACCTCTCCACCATGATAAGGTGATGGTTCCCGGAGAGGACATTATAACACATTTTTCCTATTACACAATAACTATCCTCTTCACAGTAGAAGATTTACAGATTTAAAAATTCTTATTATTTATAATGTTATCATCAGACATCATTGACAATAATTCTCCAAAGTCTCTTCTCATTATTCCGTTTTTTTATACCTCAATATTTTTCCTCAAATTTGACTGAAGGATGTTATGATACAAATTCTCATCTTTATAACAATGTAACTTTTAACAGACACATTCACTGTGGGTTTTTGTGTGTGTGTGCATATCCAGCTGGGTGGCCTGACCCTGGTGGCCATGGGGATTTGGGTGACTGTGAACTGGGGATCCTTCCTCCACCTGCTGGTGCCATTTTCCAAGGAGGGCGTGCACATAGTCAACGTGGGATTCTTCTGCATTGCCATAGGGGGCGTCCTCGTGCTGCTGGGACTCCTGGGCTCCTGTGGGGCCCAAAAGGAGAGCAAGTGCCTGCTGCTGATGGTAGGCAGCTCAGAGTGGATTTAAGGCAGGTCAAAATGGCTTTAAAGTGGGTCACAGTAGCTTTAAGGTAGATCAAAGCAGCTTTAAGGAGGGTCAAAGCAGCTTTAAGGTGGGTCAAAATGGCTTTAAGGTTGGTCAAAGCGGCTTTAAGGCGGGTCAAAATGGCTTTAAGGTGGATCAAAGCGGCTTTAAGGTGGACCAAAGCGGCTTTAAGGTGGATCAAAGCAGCTTTAAGGTGGATCAAAGCAGCTTTAAGGTGGATCAAAGCAGCTTTAAGGTGGATCAAAGTAGCTTTAAGGTTGGTCAAAGTGGCTTTAAGGCAGGTCAAAGTGGCTCACAGTCAGCCGCCTGTCTGTGACCTCACCGTCAGCCATGTGTGACATCACTGTCAGCTGTCTGTGACCTCACACAGCATGTCTCCATCTGGCTTTGGTCCCTGGGCACCTGACTGTGGCTGCCTGCTGCCCCTAGTGGTGGGTGTGATTAAGACGGTTAAATTAATATAATATGAACAATAAGAACATGAGCAATCTGCGATTTCTGACATTCTCCAAGGGTTGATGAGGACTCAAAATAACAGACACATCATGACCCGGACTTTACTTGATCCAGAACGGTCCAACTGGTCAAGATGTTGTAATCTGATATTTAATTCACAAGCTGAAAGAAAACAGTGTCTTCCTGATCTTGGTTTGACATCGTGATGTCGTCTTTTACTGCATGTTGATCAGAATCCCACCATCCAACACTAACAGGCTCCTCCTCTGTATGACACGTGGGATTTAAACTTTGTCAAGATCCATCAAACAGATCTGAGATGATCCTCGAAATGGTGAAAATTTAAGAAATGATCCAGAATCGGGATCTTGACCCCTTCTTCATCATCATCCATCCATCCGTCTTTCTATTCATCATCAGTTCTGTTTCCCAGCATCAGTGGTGGGCACACTTCCGATAATCCTATAATTATCGAAAATAAACTTTTCATTATCGGATTATCTTTTCAGATAACTTTGAAAACCATTATCTTCTGATAAATTTTTGTCCGACCGTTAACGCGGTAAACGCTTATAAAACGTAAAATCAGTCAAACACCTACCTGTTAAATGTTTTATAGCAGATGTGTAATTCTACCCTCTGCAAACCAAATCAATCAATCAATCTCATTTCTTTTAACCCCATACTGATACAACAACAAAATATCACCTAAGTCAACTAGAGGCATACATTTTTAACTTATGGTTCAAATTTTAACAAAACTAATTTCGGACAAGTTATTTAAATTAATGTTCCGTCTGGTTTATAAAGTGAAAATATCAGATATACGTTTAGTTTTAAAGTAATGTGCTAATTTTTAAGGTTTTAGTGTGGACATGCTGTGTCCAGGTGCATTATGGGTAGCATAGGGTAATCTCAATACGTTCACGACATGAAAAATGCATTTGAAACACTCTGGTCAGGCTCCACAGATAAGAGCATTAAACTCTAGTGCCTAAAACTCTTGTGAATATATTCAATGGGTTTATAGATGTTATTGTTTGCATTTCTTAAATTCCACACATCTTAAACGTAGCAGAGTAGCAGCAGACACAGATTATCTGCAATTTTGTTTTGGCAAGTCTCTACTGCCATCTACTGGCCAGTAGTGTTCATGGCAGTTTTCAAACTGAAACTGGGCAGACACTGTATGATATTTTCAATCACTGTACTCAGTTCCAGTTCAAACTGTACCACAGAACCGCACGGTGTAAAAGTTCAGAGCACACGATTTATGTTTTCGCACACATTGTACGTTCAAAAACCACACGTCGAACTCGTGTTTCCAGAAGCAAATGTAAACAGAAGCTTTTTTCAAACTTAATTTACAAAAACTCTCAATGGGAGACAAAGTAAAAAAAAACAAAACCAAAAACAAAACAAAAACATTACAAGACAGGTCTGCGGTGTTTGCACAGGCACAGTACGAGAGGTGGTCATGAGCTGTTAAACGCAGCTCGTTACTCCATGTATACTAAACGATGCAGGACGCGTGATTAACCTGAAACTCGGTGCGATCCAAAAAATTCTCGCACGAATGAAAAATCAGATGAAAAAGGGCCAAAACTCACACTGGCACCAGTAGATCAATTTTGACACCGGTTATATCAGACGGTTATCTAATTACAACTTGGCTTTTTTTTTTTGAAAATGCCTGTTTTTACAAATAAAAAAATAGAATATTTTACAAAAAGCACATTTATCTGTAAATACCAACACACGACACACGTCACATTAACGTGTTGGTTTACATAATCAACCAACGAACCAACTAATCAGTGTTTAGCAGAGGCACATTTTACCCAGAATCCTTTGCGATCTGTCTGTGTTTGTTACAAAACTTCAGAATTAGTGTATTATTCAACATTAAAAGATATATGTTATATTTTAACTTTGTACAAATGACAGAATTGACACTAATGGAGTTATTCTATTAGTATTCATTTTATTTATACACCAAACCATAACTCAGCAGGGCTTTATTTTCCAAGAGCTCGGCCTGACAGCAGCGTTGTGATTGGGTAGAGAGCTGAGCTTTGTGGCTGTTGGAAGCCATGTAGTAAACTGGAGCTTCCAGCAAGGGACAGGACGCTGAAAGACAAAAGTACTGACTCATTGTTTGGGTTTGTCGTCACTTTTGATGCTTTCAGAAGTGATCGTGGTGTTAAAACTAAAAATCAGTTTGTTAGTAGTTACAAGTGTACCAGAGACAATACTGGAATTTATCGGTTATCTGTAATTTCCAATACATTTTTGGGTGGTTTATCGTTTTATCTTTATCTAAGATAACTGAAACGTTATCTGATTATCTGTTATCGAAGTTAATTTTTTGGTTAACTGTGCCCACCACTGCCCAGCATGCAGCAAAAGAAGGCAGAGCCAGTCTGCTGAAGACACACTCATTAAATATTCATTTCAGCTGTAATAATGGAACTATTTGAGCATTGAAGAAAAAGCTCGTGAGGTGTTCAGGGACAGAAACCCAGAGGACACCTGAACAGTCATCTGTCGGTCATCGTTTTTCACTGTTCAACCACCAAAACCTTCAGTGTCAAATGGGACTCTGCTGGATCCATGTAGCAGCTTTTTAAGAACGATCACATTTTACACGCATGATGGCTTTAATTTTTGTAAATCATTATTATTGCTGCTGACACAGGAAGAGTTTAAACATTGTGATGTCATAAGGCCATTTCTTTATATTCTGGTAAAAAGATAAAAGATCATCTTGGCACAAAGTTTTGTTGTGTTCTTTCTACTAAATACATCTTTTTGGGCTTGAATCCAAATTGGCATATTTTTATTTCTAATTTGTACCATTTTTCTGTCATTTTTGTTGAGTCTGGTTAAAGAAAGGAACTAGTGATGATACTGCCCTCTGGTGGCCCGCTGGGTGACAAACGTGTTGACAGTTTGTTCTATTATTTGATAATGCACAGAGTGTGTAATCCGAGTTTTGTCCAGTATTCGCTGACTAAACGCAGACTTTTCTTCCTCCCTGCAGTTCTTCGTGGTTGTTCTGGTCATCTTCGTGTCCGAGGTGGCCGCTGGTGTCGTGGCTCTGGCCTACTCCTCGTTTGGAAGTGGGGTGTCTGCCACCTCCTCCTCACTCAGATTTCTTTGTCTGTTCCTCGCTGTGGACTTTATCTCCATCACTGAATTACCAGAGTTATGTTTGCCTCGCTGCGCTCGCCGACTTAATGACTCTGATGTCGCCTGGGGCCGTGTTCACCATCTCTCACTTAAAGCAATTTATCGCTCTGGAATATTGAACCTAAAGCATTTTATATGCAAAACAGCCTATTTACAAATGCTCCACGACATGCACTCCATTTCCCTTCAGTGCCTCTTTCAAAATTATTGGCCTGTGGTGACAAGGATGTTAGTCAACACCATCGTACAGAAAATTCACTTTAATATTCAGAGGCTTTGTGAGGTCACTAAGGTAGAAGAAGAAGAAGAAAAAAAAATCGGCTAAAGCAAAATGAAGATGATAAAAAAATATGCAAATGCTTCAATTTACAAGCAAAAAAACCAGGAGAAAAAAAATGTTTTAAATGGGGTCATATTGTGTATTTTATTTTTTTACATCTTTGCCATAACATTATCTCATCTTTGTTTAAAAATGTCATCACACAATACCGTGCCTGTACATGTCCTTCAAATCAAAATCAAACCGTCTTCATGAGTCTCATTCGGTCCAGATCCAAATGAGCCACACCCACATGGCCATGACATCACGCATCACTCCACCATTCAGGGAGCAGCGCTCTCATTTTAAAGGAACAACAAAAAATGCGACAGTTCAGAGAGAAGTGAAATTATTTTTATCGAAGCATCAATTCAGATAATATATAAAATATCTGGAGATTTTAACGACATGATCAGGTTTAGACGACCGTGTTAAGATGTGTTTCACTTATTTGTCACGACATCCATGGTGTGGCGTTTGATTAGAAGTCATATTACACTGACCATTTTGTAAATTTTTTGGTTTGGCGCCGGAGTGATGGCAAAACAAGGCCCCATGAAGCATTTGGTGTTTAAAAAAAAAAAAAAAAAAAAAAAAAAACACCAAATGCTTTGTGGGCCTAGTTTTGCCATCACTACTGGTGAGGTTCCTCGTAAATCTTTTGTTTATTTTTGTCTCCAGGCTGAGGGAATCCTTCAAGCGTGGGCAACACCAGCGTTACAGCAGCAGTACAGCTCTGATCTGGCCGCCACACAGATCTGGAATGCCACCATGACAGAGGTATAGCCCAGTTCTCGTTCGCCGTTTGAATTCTTTTTTGAACAGACACTGCCATCTAGTGGCCCAAAAAAAAAACCAAATACTTCAGGAGGCCTCATTATGTCATCACTAACCGCCGCAGTAAGAAAAATGCTGACGCTAATTTCAGAGATCTTATTAATAAATGTGATATTTGATGACACATTTGCTAATCAGAAGATAAAGTTAGAGAAATGAGACCCTTAGCTTGTTGAATAACTGTTGTAATTAAAGTCTTATACCACAAAGTAGTCATTAACATAACCATAACCAGCTGAAGGCTAATGACTAGGTAACCAATGGTAGCATGTTTCCACATAACACCTTCAAGCTCAGCCAATCAGGAGCTTCAATTTTTCTTACAGCTAAAATGCTGCGGTTTCACCAACTACACAGACTTTGTGGGTTCACGTTTTGAAAAGAACAGAGGAACGCTACCCCCCAGCTGCTGCTGGAACAACACTGCCCCCTGCAGGACAGTGGAGGCACAGCGCAGCAATATCCAGGTGAGGAAGTCAGTCTGTACAATAAGCAATACACTGGATCTCCAAAGTGGGGATGGGGTCCCCAAAATCAAATAAAAAAAAATTTAAAAAAATGTACAGAGTGCCCAATTTATTTCCTGAAGAGAATTTTATCTGCATTTTTTAAATGACAGTCAGTGGTCAGAACGGCTGCAGTCTGATTGATCAGTAATCAATAAGTGCATTGATTGAGGCAGGGCTGTTTTGAAGACATCCTGGAGCTGGTCAAAGAGCATGCCAACATCGTGGGAGGAATCACAGCAGGAGTTGGAATCTTGGAGGTCAAGATCTTCAAATCATTTCCTGAATTTCCTTTAACTCAGTAAAGTTTTTGAAGTTGCTGAAGGTTTGGTGGTTTTGTTTCTTCAGGTGGCTGCGATGATCGTTTCCATGTACCTGTACTGCTGCCTGCACAGAACCACCAGCTGAGCCCGACCCAGACCCAAACCTCCCGCAGTCGACACCGAGGACTTATCTTATTTACAGCACGTTGTAGATCTTTTTCTACGATTAAAGAATGATTTAATATATTATCATGTAAAGAAATGTTTTTTTTCCTCCTAATTTTAATGTGATAAAACGGGGGGGGGCATTCAGTGTAAATCTGTCAGAGAGTCAATAAAATGTATCAAAGTCCACAGAGTGACGTTTACTGGCAGCAGCCTGAGAAGGTTCAACGCAACTCGAGTCGTATGACAGACACGCGACTCTTCACATCACCGGTCCAGATCCTTTGGAGTCCACGTCAGGTTACCTGAGCGCACGCACCGGTGTGTTTACATTAATTACATGGAATTAATTTTTGTTCTGTTTCACCTAAGGACTGATTTGACAGGACAGACTGAATGTGGGCGGGATCACTGCTCTGAACTCCTCCTCCCCTATAATGGTTTAAAGTTCACCTCAGACCCGGCTGAAGTGGTCTTCGTCAGGAAGCTCGCTGCTCCGTGCTGCTCATTATTTTCATTTTTGACTCGTTGCTCCTGTTGGAATGTTGCCACAAAGTGTTTGTTTCTGAAAAAGCAGACTAATTTCTAACCTATTCCACCATAAATTACAATGAGTGTAATAACATAAAATCATTAACACCTTCAGCACCTGACAGAGGGATTTTTTCCCCCCTCCATCACACCTTTGTGATGTCATACAAGGCAACATTACAATAGGAAGAAAAGGCAGATTATTGCTTTTTTTTTTTTTTTAAGTCCTTTTGTCAAAGCCGCTGTCTGCAGTCATACTTCTGTTTAATGACATCACAGAGCCCAGGAAGCCGCAGGTGACTTTGGTCTGACCTCGGTCAACTGCAGCAGCTGCAGAAACTCACCAAACCCTGAAGGTTTACATGCATTTTCCTGCTGCCGCCACTTTGCCTGCTGGGAAAATGCACGATGACCACGAAACCACAGCAAGACAAAGAACAGCTCTGACACCTGCATGAAAGATTTAAATGGCCTCAAAGTCACTGAAAAATAGTTTCATTCATCAAAACTGCGTGACTGTGCAAGAAGGAGAAGAGTGAGGAAAGCCACCAAGACAACCCAGAAGAAGTTACAGGCTGCTGTGGCTGTGATCGGAGAAATCTTCAGTCCTTGTTGGTTCCAGTCTGGATGCTTCAGTGCTTCTTGGTTCTGGTCTTGAGCTTTAGTGGTTGTTGGTTGAGAAAGAACTGTTTGGGCGTCACCGCAGTGAGTGCACATGATTGGACTCTGACTTTTTTAAATCAATGGTGCATTTTGGTGCATTCTGGTAGATTCTTGAGTCACAATTTTTACTTAGAAAAATCACTGTTTCTCAGTTATAGCTGAACAAGATATAACCCTAGAAAGTGATTTTTTTTCTAAGTAAAAAGTGCATCTTTGACTGCAAGAAAAGTTGTACACAGTGATACTACCGTAATTCTGGACTATAGAGTGCAACCTGAAAAATAGCCGCACCCCACCAATTTTAAAAAGGAAATTGTACATAATGGGCTTGTCTGTAAGCAGCAGGTCTCCATGTTGTAACATGAGATATTACACAGAAAGATGTTAGGTTTTTTAACTTTTAATTAAATGCGTACTGTAAATGCTTTACTTCCCTGAAGTGTTAAACGTAAATATAGCCGCGCACATCATCCATGGCGTCATGCAGCTTCTCCGTTCCACACAGAGAACTGAGTAATTTAACTTTTAAGATTTCATCACGTGCATCCAAGGATCGGATGGAGTCTGTGAGAGAGGGACTTTTCTTCACTAAAACGAACGGGTAAGACCTTAAGGATCTATATATTATGAATTAATTTTTGTTCAGTTTCACCTATATTTACACTGTGTGTGAAGTACACTGCATGAGGAGCACAGCTTTCAGGGAAATCAACTGACAGCATCAACTGACGTATTGGACTTATGAAAAAGCCTGTAAAAATGCATAATTAGCTGCATCATTATAAAAGCCACAGTGTTCAAAGTGTGTGAAAAATTAGCAGCTTATAGTCTGGAAATTATGGTTCCACTTTTTTAATGGTACCACCATAAAAAGTATTATACTATAACAAAGACAGCCAAAATAATCAGTTTCAATCATTTATAAGTAATAATAAAAGCTTCAGATCAAAGATCATTAATCTACATCAAAATATGAGATCAAATAAAGTTACCTAGATTTGTACATATGTTCCTTTTTCTACCAATAATGTGTAGACTTTCTGAATAGTTCCAACTCAGTTTGCATGTATTGCAGATGACTCAGTTTCTGTGTGAATTTAAATTAAAAATAAATGAGCTAAATGGATACTAATGACACTGATGAGAATATCTGACATCATATTAAATATTTCTACTCCGTTTACAGAGTTTTCTTTATCGGCATAAACAAATTAAATGTGTGAAATACCAATGCTTTTGGATGGAGGGTGCGTGCACCGAGGACCTCATCTGATCTTTTATTTTTTCTTTCAAACACACCACAGGCTGTTTTTTTTGGGGGGGTCTTATTTCCTACATGGTTGTTGTGATTTTTTCCCCTCTTGTTAGGACTTGAAAGACATCGTTTTTGCCACTAATTCAGCATATTTTTGGGCTTATGATCTTTTTCAATAGATTTAACAACGTTTGCCTAAAGTGTTTAAACAGTCGTTACCATCTGAACGTGTTTCAGTGACTTTTCTCACCGTGTTCTGTGGAAATTGGACAGATGGAAAAAGACGATATCAACAACGCATCATTTATTTTGTCTCACAGGTTCAAAATCTCACGGACTTCAAATGGAGCGCAGCACCGCGAGCATCAAAAACAGCAACCGTCCTGACGCAAAGACGTCCAGACTGATGTGGCGGAGTCACACACACACACCGCAGCACATCATCAAATACACAACACAAACAATAACCACAAATGAAAACCCATGAATTATATCCACCATGTCTAATAGCCCCCTGCCAGAAATCAGCATAACCTAAAACAACAAGCGTCAACAAGGGGGCGGTGACCTAACCCGGGCCGCAACCACGCCTCCACACTGGGGGCACTGTGAGGTAAGGCCCCTGGGAAGGAAACCCTAGGCCTCCCCCATGGAGGATGGGTAAGCCTTGTGGGGGTGTCCAGAGGTGGTCCACCAAAATGCGCGCTGCTTTACTGCCTATGTTGACCACAAAGTTGTTTTTTTCCCGCCTTCATTCCATTTTCATTATGAAACCAATGTCTTATTCATTACATTAACTGTAGTGTTCGTACCTTTAAGGAGAAAATAAACTGTAATTCTGGACCAAAAAGCATGTGGTACTGAAAGTTTCCAGCCGCTTTATCAGAGCCGAGACACCATCGACTTCCAGCCAATCACGGCTTGTGTAACAAGTTGTCCACTTCGGGCAACGGCGCTCATCGTATTGAGAAAATCTCAACATGAAATTCTTTGGTTTTTGCCCGTTTGTGTAGATAAAAAACAACACAGAAATAAACATAATATTAATTTTGACAGAAAACAGTCATAACGGAAGACTAGCACCTACGTGACCGTCTTACTGAACCACATTTGACGTGGAACAGCTTTAAAACAAGATAAACACATTTTAAATATTATATTCTTTTAGAGCCTTTTAAAATTAGCACAAAAATGATCTGGTTTTAAAAATGAAGCAGTATCAATTAAAACTCAATCTATCAAAAATATTTAAAGGTTCTTCTCATATTTTTTTCTTTAACACCCTACTTTTTTTTTTAACTTTGTTCTTTTCTGGTTGAGTTGATGTTACTTTTTGTCCGGTGGCACCACAAAACACACAGCATCTCCAAAAAAAAAAAAAAAGTCAGCATGAAAGAAGGCGGGAACTTTCAGACAGACGAGCCGCCGGCGAGAAACGTGAACCAGGTTTTAGGGCGTGGCTCCAGCAACACCAAAAAAAAAAAAAAAAAAGTCCAGTGTAACAGACCTACACCTGCTCCACCAGAGCCGCCTCCTCTTTGGGCGGAGCCTCCAAGTGGATGGGCGTGACACCTGCCGGCTTCTTCGCACTGAAACAGAGGAAGTGTAGAAATGCAAAGAAAGAAAGAGGATGTGAAAAGAAAGAAAAGGAAAAGTGGGACAACAAGATGACTAAAATTTCTCAGGGTGTTATCGGGTTTTGTAATGTTAAAAAAATGACATCAAATATTTCATAAAAAAATACTGACTATGCTTCAGTTTCAGCTGAAGAAAACCTAAATCTAACATTTAGCAGCCGAAAGCTAACGATGGGTAACTCTGTGGGTTCACAGTAAAGCTCCACTGCTGGCTTCAATACACACATGCTTTTATTGTGAAACTCATTCAGCAAATAAAATCTTCTCAAAACTGACTAAATTCTGTTAAATACAGTTGACGTGGCAGAAAACAGCGCCAACGTGAGCGTGGAGCTGAACGCAGCTGGTCCTCACTGTACTTGCATTAGTACAGAAAATAGTGGGCGTGTCAACTTACGAGTAGGGGAGATGGGCACCGCGACCACCAGCACATGATTTTTTTTCCTGAAGAGTCGCCACAGACCTCGATGGTATCCCCGCACATCCAAATTCCAAATGTGGAGGCACTGAAAATGACACAAATCACAGAGTTCATCCACAAAACACGCTTCCCCCTCAGCGAGCAACACGGCATCAACAACTTCATGTATATAAAAAAGACAAAACAAAAATTATTCCTGAAAAGCAGACTGTCAGAGTTACTGCTGCGTACGCAGATTATAAAATCTTTTCCCACTGATTACAGTATTTTGCCGACTATAAATCACATCTGTCCTAAAATGAGACATGAAGAGAAGACAAAAATAACAAAAGTTGCACGGACGGGTCTATAAGTTACACTTATTCTACCACCATGACAACAAGAAGCAACATCAATTTAATGGCGTGTTATTTAGTTATAAAGTAAGCATTGCATTAATGAGCAGAAGCAAATGGATAATTAATGTTATTGTACTAGCCACATAAATCTGAGTAAACTGCTACTTTGACCCACAAAGAAAAACATTCAGTCGCTCTGTTCAATGAAATTTAACATTTGCTTTGTAAGACATAATAGCCTAACCTTAGCTTAGTTGTCCTGCTTGTTGCTGTCCTACTTTCTCACAGTTCAAACAAGTGTACCGAGTAGTATTAAAGTTATAGTCTTTATTCCAGAGCGCGGTCTTTCAGCTTGAGAGCATGATTTATTAAAATGACTGTCTAAGACACAGAATGTCTCTCTCATTCAGATCATTCTGTTTTAAAGTGGCTGGCATCCAGATGGCACATTACTGCCGCCTTCTGCTCTGGAGCATGAATCATAGTTCCTCACTTAGTATACAGAAACAGCTGGTCACACTTGTAGATGGTGTCATCTTGTGGCTACAGATTGATAATGCAGTATTTTTTCATATATAAGATGCTTTAGAATATAAGCTGCAAGACATCCAAATCTAGTTAATAATTAATAAATAAATGAGTGTGACTAACAGCCTGGAGAATATGGTATCCAACGAGCATTTGGGACACCTTTATGTCCTGTGGATGTGTTATTACTTTGGACCATCAGGGGGCAGTGTTAATACCATGTAAAATTTTATAAAGCTTTAAAATGGAGCTTTATGGACTCTTTAGAGCTCCACAGATCATGCTCCATACCTTGGCAAGCTCGGTCCAGGTCACCGTGTCGGTCTCACTCTCCATCTTAATGAACATGACGTAGACCTTCCCCTCAGAGTCTGGCAGGAAGGAGTCCTCACAAGGGTTCTTGCTGTGGTCCAGAACCTTGGCCTCCCTTCACACAGTTACACAATTTATACGTCTTTTTAGTTTGGAATTTGAATCCTGTGTTTTTCTCAGCAATCACACAGGATCTGTTTTTAGTGCCACCACAGGAGGAAAGTGCTCTTATGATCATTTGTGTTTGTATGAATCTTAGCACCCCTTCACACGTAGTGTGGAGTTTGGTCGACGTGCACACGAAGCAGGAATTTCATGCAAAACGTGTGGAATTGTCCCTGCCTCTAATGCCTCGTACACCTGTTGCTACAACTATTTGCACACACCAGCAACTGAAAGACAAAGTGTGCACTGTGCGAACCCATTGGACCCTCTTGCAGCAGGTGCCGGCCAAATTCCAGGTGACACGCACGGACATCTAATGCCGCTTGCATGGCACTTAGAAAATGTGTGGCCAGTTGCACTCTTGGCACGACAACAGACTGCAGCCAACCACTGTCATACACGCAGTGAAATTTGTCTAAGTTCCCCACGAGTGTGACTTTGCAAACACAAACACACACACATGACACGTGGGTTGTGTGCACTCCACTCACAGGAGGCGTGGCTTCCGACAGAAGCAGCTGTGACAATCTGTGGATCTGGACATTCCAGCTAGACAACACCTACTGTGTTTGGACTACATGGACTAACACCTGTCCACTGTGAGGCGCGTGTGTCTGATTGCCGTATTTTACGTGGAAATAAACAAAAACATACCGCTGTGGTGGCGACAAGCTGCAGCAAGCGAGAGCGCGCACCGGAGCGTACACCGACAACCCCCCAGGTTGAAATGGACCATCAGCTCAGAACATGCAGCAGGCGATCTGACTGTCACGTCACCCACGTTCCACATGACGCGGTGTCTGTGCTGTGGTGCGCCATCCACAAGACGCACGCACGCCAACTGGAGCACCACATCAGTAGATGTGGACATCAGAGCACGCTGCTTCTCATTCATGTCATTTCATGACTGTACGTCAGTGACCATGGGTCATCACCAGAGGAACAGATGGATTATACTTGTACTGCCCGCTTGATAAGAGGGATTAAATACAGTGTGATGTTTGAATATGGGTG
Organism: Thalassophryne amazonica; assembly: GCF_902500255.1. Classification (NCBI taxonomy): domain Eukaryota; kingdom Metazoa; phylum Chordata; class Actinopteri; order Batrachoidiformes; family Batrachoididae; genus Thalassophryne; species Thalassophryne amazonica. The sequence continues at coordinate 49,715 of NW_022986363.1, read as the reverse complement.
TGCTGTTTTATTTATTATTTTATTTATTTTTTTAATACGTCCATGTGCTTCCTGATGTCAGGCAGATTTCAGCACCTTTTACAGGACAGTGATGGGAGCTCACTTGGTAAAGTGTAGGTACGAATCCTGTGGGTGGTGTTTTGTTTTTGTTGCTTTTTTTTTTTTTTCTTCTTCTCCCCTACATAAGAGGCACGATGTGGTCCCACAGGTACCAGCTGGTTTTATTTGTTATTTACTCCACATAAGTTGTGCGATGTGCTGTACCTGGCACTGTGTTTCTGCTCAAAAGACACTGGTGCCTGCACGAATAATCGCACCGTGGTCGTGCTCGCCCACCTGTCGGCACAATGTTTCGTGGTGCGCTAATTTTGAACTGTTTCATGCTGTTATCAACCAAACTTCGCACTATGTGTGAAGGGGCCCTCAGGAAGATACTTAGGGATGCAAACGTGGCAGTTTCAGTGGGCACATGGATGGAAGAAATGAGCTGATTTTGGCTCAGGTCAGTCCCGGCTCAGGGTCAGAGTGTAAGGTCAAATTTCCAACCCCATGCAAACGTAGAGGAAAAGAGCTCATTTTGTGGAAATTGAAGATATTTTATAGTTAGTGAACTTGATATTTTGGAACGTAACATTTTTGCTACTGTGTGATACCTTGAAATGTGGGTGTGGCTTCACTGTTCTTTCTGTCCACCTAAACCAGTTCTGGTTGATTTGGTTCTTTTGCTCCCTGCACAGGAACAGTTGGAGCTCTATTTAAACAGCTCAGGGTCACAACTTAGGATTTAGTTTGTTGCACACTTATTAGGGTTTTTTTTTGGGGGTGGGGGGTGTCATTATTTTTAAGGAGTATTTTTTTTCTTTGTTTTATTTTGTTTTAGACTGAGGTCTTTTTTTTTTTTTTTTTTTTAAGTGTATGGAGTAAATATCCAACTTGAGTTTACTTGACAAAATTCACATATTACACTCATCCCCTTTTTAGATTATAATAAATAATCACATGTACTGGTTTAAAGCATCTGAAATCTGACTACATATTCCTTTTTTAAAGTTTTGCAGTACTTAAGAAAATATTTGGGATTTGAATGAAACGGTTCATTTCAAAACAAAGAAACAGTTGCTGGGTTTTTTTTTCCTCCACAGCTGTCTAATCGTTAGCTAGACTGATGCTGATATTCAAAAACTAATGAAGACTTCCAGAAATTTTGCAAAAAGCTTGAACCTGATAGAAAATTTTAAATGAAAAATGCAAACTGAATAAAAAAAAAAAAAAAAAAGTGATTTTGGTGATTTTCACTGTTGGAGTCACTCACTTCAGTAGGTTGTGGATCTCGGCTTCATAAGAATCTTTCTTTAAGCTGAGAAGAAACGCAGAAAAACATTCAGACTGTTGTCTTGTTTTCTGGACGTTGTTCTACCTGACAAATCATCACATCTGGAGTTCCACCTGTCAACGTTCTTCAGTTGCACGTTAGGAACCGTGTTGAACTTGTGTTTCTTGAAGTAAACCTCCTGCAGGACGGATCCAAAAACAATCAAACAATTAAAATCAGTTTGTCTTTAGAGATACGATGAAATGACTCCAGATTTGTGGCTGAGAAACAACTGAAGTGATTTTCGTTCAAATTCTAGAAAGCCTTACGTGGAAATATCCGTTCATGTTGAGTCCAATGATGCCAAAGTGGTAGGAACGCGACACATCGGGGATGATGCACTCGCGACCTTTTCTCTGTTCGGGCATCCGCATCCACATGTCCCAGTCCCACAACTAGATCACCAAAAAACAAGACAAAACAAAGAGGGCAGTTACAGCACTGTGACCAAAGGTCACTGAGAATCAACTCAGTCCCTTTAGTGCAGCGGATAACTGAAAACAGAAATACTTCAAATGGTGATGCAAACACCAAATTTGGGACAAATACTCCTTTTACCCTTTTGAAAAGGCCGAGTGTCCACTTGAAAATTGTGAACAGGTGGCCAGGTAGGGGTCAACTGAAGAATTAACACAGGGGTCAAATTTAAAAATGCTCCAATCATACTGAAAACAACACCTTATTATAATATGGCTACAAGAGTACACGGGCTCTGATTGGCTGTTTTCTGGCCTCATATTTTCCCATTATCAGACCGGTAATTGTGTGTCAAAATTACAACTTTGTTTACAATTTTCATGCTGTGAAATAAAACATCAATAGCAAACAAAGAAATTATGAGTGACAGAGAGAACTATTCTCTGGTTCTCTGAATCTGAACTGGAGGAATTAACAGCAAACGAGCTCAAAGTGGACAAACAAGATGAAAACACAGCTCCCAACAACCATATAATAAATGAATTATTAACCTTACACTGTTAGCAATCCTTTATTTGTCTCATCATAAAAAAAAAAAAATTCAAAAGGTATAATTTGGACTACCTGTGACTGAATGTTCTGGAGTTATGGGATGAAACAGCAAGAATGGTGACAAAGGTCAGTTTCAGTTTGTACAGGGGTCAAAAGTTAAAGTTACTCCATGTTTGGTTAAAAAATGCAAATTATTGTTTGAGCTACTAAGGTTAATAAATAGTTTTGACCATGTGTTGTTTGGTGTCCACAGTAAAGGTCAAACAAGGTCGACATCCATTGGATTCAATGATATGTGACATATGTTACCCTGTAACATGATAACTGAGCATGACAGATGGTGCGAACTATTCCTTTGTACAACTCTATTTGCTCAGCCAATAATTTAGCACTTTTTTTTTAAATCAAACTGGAACAACTTTAATTTTTGACCCCTGTACAAACTGAAATTGACCTTTGTCACTATTCTTGCCGTTTTTACCTCATACCATTCAGTCACAGACAGACCAAACTATACCTTTTTGAAATCTTTAAGATCAAACAAATAATGTGATGTAGTTTTGAATATGATTGGAGCAGTTTTAAATTTTGACCCCTGTGTCATTCTTCAGTTGACCCCTACCTGGCTGCCTCGAACATTCAAGTGGACACTGCTTTTCCAAAAGAATAATGTCTAAGGAGTATGTGTGCCAAATTTGGTGTTTGTGTCACCATTTGAAGGATTCCTCTGTAAATATTCTGATCTGCTGCACTACTGAGACAATACAGGATTCAAGTAAAACAGACGAGCTGCAGGCCGCTAGATCAACGAGAAAAACACAATTAATGCTGCCATAAATCACGACAAACAGGCTGCAAGACAAGAAGCTGAGCTGCGTTTAACAGCTACTACATTCAGGAGTATAACCACAGGGCCACGCTGTGTGACCATGGATTAAAATCACAACAATCTGAGCAATTCTGTCAGAGATCCTTTTGACTAAAGACGTCATGGTGCAAAGGTTTTCAGCACAAACACAAACTCTGCAGAATACAGAGCTTTGTTCAATCAAACTGGACTGAAGAACAAACTGTGTGATTTTACTAAAAGGAAAAACTGAAATGACAAATACAAGACATTATGACAGAAAAATATTAAGGCGTTTATATTTTTAAAAAGTGCTGTGCTGAGATTTGAACCAAATCTTACAAACAGATGAGGATGTGGAGCTGCGATCTAAAGCTGGTTATGATGAACTCAACACATAACTGACCAAACAGCATGAAAAATTAAATAATATCAGATGGAACAGGTGAGACAAAGTGTGGGCTGAGCTCTCTACCTTCTCAGGCGTGGGCCACTTTGGTTCCAGCTCATCTTTGTAGAGACTCTTCTTCAGCACCCAGCCGAGGCCGGGCATGGTCTCCACGCGGTACAGCAGAGCCGGGTCCTCTGCCGTGTGCTCGTAGCCCTGAACAACAACAATAAACACTGCAGGAAACACCACCTTACACAAACGTTAAAATACTAAAAAACACATAGTGGTTAGTCATCTCAAGTTACTATGGCAACTAATGAGTTAGTAAAGTGCAAGTGTGCAACTTTCCAGATGAAACATTGAACGCGAGAAAGTCAGTGTTCACAAGCAAAGTGATTGACACATTTGCCGAAATAATCACAATGTTGTGTGCAGAACAAAAGTCCTGCTGATGAAGATAAAATCATTAATACAGACACTACAATCTAATGTTTTCATTAGACAATGGTGCGATCTGCGTGTGGTGGGAACAAAAAAAAAAAAAAAAACTAGACTGTCCTTCTGTAGCAGGAGGTACTGTTCTGCTCTAACCGGTGTTAATCCACCTGCATGGTCTTTTCTGGAACCACTGACTCAGACTCTCCCATCAGCGGTTCAGCAATCTGAAGACAAACGATCAGTTTTCACTCTCTTCATTCTGAGCAGCGAGCGTCTCCACGGAATAATACTTAGAAGAAAAGGAAATAATCTGTGAAGGTAAGTTGCTGCCGGAGGTCGAGGAGAACCCGATCAGCCGCCATCACGCCGACGGTCATCCAGGCCGCTGCCAGCGTGGTCGGACTTACAGACGACGTTTACGCAACACACATATGAGAAAAGTACACACCAAGAACACCAAGTATCAGACTTACTGCAGCGTTTGTCCTGGAACCAAACGCAGCTTCAGTTCCTGTGAGATGCACGTTTACATAAAACAGATTTTTTTTTTTTTTTTTAAGAGCTTCAGGAATTCACTGACTTACAGAACGAGTCACATGAAGGCAACAGGCACAACGCCAGAACAGTCTTATAAACCGCTCATATTCTTCATACATTTTGTGTGCACGCTCATCAGAAGGAATATATAATTAAATTAATTTATATGGTGCCAAATCACAACATAAGTCGCCCCCAAGACGCTTCAGAAGAGGAAAGTCTAAACGTACAAACACCCTGTACAAGCACAGAGGAGACAGTGGTTCAGAAAACCTCCCTCAGACTGTTTTTTTGAGGAAGAAACCTCAAGCAGACCAGAATCAGAGGAGTGACCCACTGCTTAGCCAAAACTAACCAGTGATGGAGTCAGGTCCATCTACCCCAAGGCCAAGACCGAGTTGAGTCCAGGGTTTCAGAGACAGAGGATCATATATATATCCTTTATTTAATCAGGTAAAATCCTCACTGAGATGAAAAATCTCTTTTCCAAGAGTGAGATGGCCAAGAAGGCAGGGCACTGACAAAAGTCTGTTGTAGTTGCCGCGGCCTGTTCTCATAGACTTGTGCATAATTTCAACCTACAGCCAAGTGAGTCAGACGCAGTCCTATAATCTTTAGTGTACTTTCATGGTGTAACAGACATTAACACATTGCCTGGGCAAAGGAACATAATGTTTGCATAGTTACAGGGCCGTGTCAGGAGATTATTGCACATCAGTACTTGTAGATGTAGTATAGTGTGTAGTACTGTGGTGACTATAAAACAAAGCAATCAAGCACTGAGCATGCAGAGCACTGTATGAGTAAAGTTACCATGATGGGCACTTTTCTATTTGGTGAGAAGTAAATGGCACAAAAAAAAAAAAAAAAAAAAAAAAAAGGTTAAAAGGATAAAAATGAGCAGCCTCAAACTGGACTGTGCTATTCTTCAGGTCCGGATGATGCCGAGGCCAAGACACCAAAATAAAAAAATAAAAAAAAAACCCAGCCTCAAGACTGCGAACACTGATTCCAACAACAACAAAGACCAATTTAACAGACTACAATGGAAAAAATTCAAACATGGAAAACAAAAAGCCTCACCTGGTCGTTCCAGGCTGAGATACAGTACAGACTGTCGTCCTCGTTCAGCAGGTGGATCGTCTGACTCAAAAAACTGCAGCAACAAGACAAACATCAGTGTTTCAAAAAGCAGACACTCAAACAGTCACTGGATGAAAGAAAAACATGTTTCCAGTCTGAACGTTCATTTTATCTGTAAACACACCTTTGTTATGTCATAAAAGTTCAAAGTGTCACAATCACATCTCACATCACAAAAAGGTAATAATAAAAACAAAATCAAGATCCAGAATTCACACACGGGCTGTTAAGAGTTTTTTTTTTTTTTTTTTAAACCCTCTTGGTGAAATTAATCAGATGAAAACTTTTTGGGGTAATCCTATTAAACAGACAAACTTGATTTAACACTCTGGGGAAAAAACATGTTTAAACACCAAATATTGGCTTTATCACTGATGTCACATGGTCAAACTTCTCACAAGTTTAAAAACACACGTCTACTGAGTGACAGCAGAGTAAAATGTGGAGGACAACATTAAACAGCCCTGTTAGGTTTAGCCCGACAACCGGTGGCGATGGGATAAACAACACTGGTGCGTCAACACTGTGCCGAGCACACAAGAGTGAAACACCGTATCGGTGCGTGTATTGCTTTAAGAAAGAAAAAAAAAAAAGAAAAAATCATGTGACCGATACAGGAACTGTGTCATTCGGCTGCGCCGTGCCAAACTGTGTTTATAAGGAAACAAACTGTATCGACATGCTGCGGATTTGTTGGATGGAGTTTTTCTTGCCCTCACCTTGTTCCACTGACTTCATGGATCGTTCAAAGACGTTTCCCCAGTCTGGAATAATTTTGATCTTTTGACGCCAAATAAGGTAAATCTTTGTTTGCTGTTATTTTTCCAATTAGATATGTTTGTACTCCTTTACAATACTGGAAGAATAACCAGCAAACATATCCACACCTTTATCAACTCACACTGAAATGTTTCTGCTCACCATCTTCATCTGTATCCTGTGAAAGAGTTTTTTCTGAGGCAGGGGAACTGGTGTGTAAGAGGAGAAATCACCTTGGAGCAAAGACACTTCAGAAACCTTTGATCCTCAATAAAAATACATAAATTAATCTATTTTTAGTCTTTTATTTCATATGCTTTAACACTTAAGTTAAAAATTTCCATACACAAGTTACAAATTTTAACTCTGAATTTTATTACAGACATATTTGCTATATTTTACAAACCAACTCAGTTTAGCATTTACACAAACAAGGTTTTAAGCAAATTTTAAACTCTTCTCATGAACAGCTTAACTCGACACACAAATTAAGCACATGAGATTATGCAATGATGAGATCATATTTTAAATAGAGGACTGGCGATTAAATATTTCACAGGCTGATGTTGGGTTTGCAGCATGTTAGTTTTTCCATCTTATTTTCATTTTATTTACCTGCAATGATTTTATAACTACTGCAGGGGCACTATTGAGCGACCAACACAGTGCCGACACAGTTTGTGTAGTGTGTCAATACACTCCTCGAGGTATCATCATCCCATCACTACTGAACGGTCCACCCCTAAACATCGGTCCGCCTTTTGCAACTGCACATGCATCTTTTCAGACCACAGCAGCACATCTGAGACGGAGTCTCTACACCCAAAGCAATCAAAAGGATTAATGGGCTCATTAACCATCAGATGATAAAAGTAAAACCTCTTAATTCATTCTAAAGTCAGTTTGAAGCAGAAACAAGGCCATTTTAAGCAGAAACTGATGAAATTCCATGACAGTTTGAAACGACAGACGCACAGTGAACGCATCAGCTAGCATCTCGTTTAGCCGCGGCACTCTGATCGCTTCCTCCATCTTTTATGATGAAATAATGCTGAATTTATGTGGCAATGATTGTTGCTTCAGATATTCAAAGCTTCAGAGATCTGTCGCTGAGACAGATGATGACTGGAGGCAGTATTAGGCAGAAACCAGGTGTTAATCTGTGAACCGAGGCTAATGACGCATGCGCAGAAGCAAAAGCGGACCGATTTTTAGGTCAGCGACACCAGCCCTGAATTGGGCCAGATACTGGCTTCTCTGTCTTAGCCTGTGATTGGTTGGCGGCCGAGATGCTGACGTCAGCCTCACTTCGAAGTGGCACGAGCACTGCTCTCCTATTGGTCATTTAGGAGTGAGAATCCCACTCCAAAATAGAGGCCAGTATCTGGCCCAACTCAGGGCCGGTTGTCAGGCTATGTTAGGTTAAAGTACTCATCAGTGTGGCTCTGCTGACCTCTAGTGGTCAGGAGTGACCACAACTTAATCTGCAATCAACACCAGGGTACAAATAACAAGCACAGACTTATTTATATATTCCTGAGAGACAGAGACATGTACAGAAAGAGAGGTTGGCAGGAGTGTGCAGGAAAACACTGCCACCTTCTGGCCAGGTAGAGCAGTTACAGCCCCTCCACTGAGTGACGTACCTGAAAAAGTCAATGGAAATGTCCAGGTCTTCCTCCAGGACGATGGCAAAGTCTGCGTCCTGATGGAAACAGTTAAGAGTCCGGATCAGTACTGGATATGGTTTAGAAACAAGTTTGCAGATGAACCAGAGAAAGTCTTGAGTTTAGCAACAGAATGTCGGAGACTCGACCCCGCTCAGTTTTTGTTCTACGTTAGACGTTCATCTGTTCTATGCAAACGTATGGAGTACAGGACAAGTCAAGTTCGGGAGCATATGCTGGTGCCGGACTTTGTCACATCCACAAGACTATGGAACCATCTTGAGTCTTGGATGGCCAGTTCAGCCAGACCTCTCTAAAAGTACCAATCTACCTGACACAGTCAGGTGAAATGCGGGCGTGTCCTTGGTCTTCTTTAGCCACTGAGGTCCACATCACACCTGTGTACTGGATCATGACCAGAGAAACAGACCACATGGACAAAATGTGATAGCTGATGTTCTGTCACAATGCAGGTGATCCTCCTCATCCGCTCGTTTTTATGTTTATTTAAAATGGGACAGTGCATATTAATGAACATAATTACATGTAAATATGATGGATTATAGCAGGATGCTAATTTCCATCCATAGTCTCAGTAACAGAGACAGACTAAGAACACACAACATACCAAAATTAATCATAACAGAAAAACAATTAAAACAGAATATACATACAAATATTTACAAATTCCAAGTAGCAATAATTGATAGTTAATAAGCAGCCGACAGGTGGAGGAACCAAAAGAGTTGATGGTGGGTGTTGAGGTGCAAAGGTACTGTATTAAAGTGACAAGTGCTACGTGCAAAGTGACAAAGTCATTGCAGTGGTACCCAACGATCCTCCACAGAGACCAAAGACATCCAGTTGTCACCTTATGTCACTGGTTAGAGTCCAAGTCTGAGAACCAGACAGTACGACAGGAAGCACCAGGACCATAAAGTCTTGAACCTTCATTCTCCTGCAATGACATCAGCATCACCAAACACCTCTGACCTCATGACTCCATAGGTTCTTCACAGGTGTTTCTGGATGTCAAAGGTTGAGGATCCAGAGACATGAACGTCCCCTGCTGACCTCAGTGGATGCCTCTACAAGTTCAACACGTACGCCACATACAGAGAAACTTCTGATGGACGAGTCCAGAAAGTCCTTACAAGCCGGAATCTTAAGGTGCCTTGAGAGTTGCACAAACGTGATCCCCACACTGCTGTGCAATTCGTCGCGCTTCAAGCGAAACGTCCTCGTGTCAAGCAACCCAGTCCAGTCGAAGATTCAAGCTTCTCTACTATGGAAACCACCTGGACAACTGAGAGCCTGCACAGAAACGTTGTGCCAATGTGACCCTGCTGGACGCCAGGCTATATAAAATAATCATTTCATAGCTGATGACGCATTTGCTCTTACAACCTGGCTGATGAAACCATTTTCTCATCGCTCCCAGAATTACAGAGAAATCATCTACAGCTGCAGGTTCTCGTGCGCGTAGTGCAGAGGAGAACGCATTTGGAATCTGGTCTTAAAGGTCATTATTTATGCAGATGACACCCTCTTATACATCTCACATCCTCTCTTTATTATTAAACACTTGCTTTACTTAAACAATTTGGGCAAGTATCTGGTTGCAAAGTTAATCTTCAGAAAAGTGAGCTTATGTCTGTGACTACTTCAAATGCAAAACATGAGGGTCAGGTCCCATTTAAAATTAGCCCCCCAAAAATTAAATACCTTGGCATTTTGGTAACATGACTTTAAGGAGCTTTATAAGGCTAACTGTTTACCTCTGTTGGCAAATCTCAAACATGATATTACCAGGTGGGAAACTCTTCCTCTTTCTCTTGGGGGTAGAATTAATTAAATTAAAATGACAATATTACCTAAATTTTTGTATTTGTTTCAGAGTTTGCCAATATTTTTGACAAAATGATTCTTTCCAATTTGAATAGCCAGCTGTCCACTTTCATTTGAAATAAAAAAAAAAACCACCCCTGAATTGGCAAAAAGGTCGCTTAAATTATTTAAAAAACATATTAAATTAGATGTATTAAGTAAGTATGAAACTATGAAGTAAGTCAGTGGGCTGCAAGAAAGTAAAAAAAAAAAAAAAGTAAACTGTTAATAATGTTTGGAGTGTCTTAAGTTTAAATGTAACCTGTCAGTGATGTAATCTATTAATTTCTGGTCATAATTATGAAATGGGTCAGTGGTATGTGACAAGTTAAAGAAATGCAATCTGTTAAATAATGTTGACTATGATGCTGTATATTGAAAGATTGTATTGTTAAAAGGGGCAGAAATCATAAGACTTGTTCTTCTTTCTGCTCCTTTTCATTCTGGTATTGTGGTGCTTTTGTTTTTTGCTTTTCTGTTTTTCTTTTAAATGAATGAAATAAATATTAAAAAGAAAAGAAAGAAAGAAAAAAGATGTGACAGCTGCCTCATAGCCTCGCTGGCGTGTCACTGCCTAATTTCATGTTTTATTACTGGGCAGCTGATATTAGAGCCTGACTATACTGGTTAAAAACAGACAATCTCTCCACTTGGGTGGCTCTGGAAAAGTCCTGGATCACATCCAGCTCTTCATCTGCTTTACTCTGCTCTCAGTTACCATGTACAAATCAAGCTGTACCTGCAACCATGTTGTTACTCACACTGAAGATCTGGAATCAGTTTAGGAGCTCATGTCATTCTACAGATCTACTGTTTTCTGCTCCACTGTCAAATAATCACATTTGTTCCGTCTTTGACCGATGCAGCCTTAAATAGTTGGACCTTAAAGGTGCACATTCACTTGATGATCTTTAAGTAGATAACATTTTTGCTTCATATGAACAGCTCGTACAGAAATTTGATCTCCAAATATCTCCAAGTTAGACAGTTCGTGAGGTGAAACTCTGTTAGTTTTCCTCTCTGCCACTCAAAAAACCTGGTGGATTTGATTCTGGAGTGTAAAACGTCTTCAAAACGGACACTCGGCAGGATTTACTCACTGCTGAGCCGTCACCATGAGACACGTTTGGGACAAACACAAATGGGAACTGGATTTGGATGAATCCATATCAGACTCACTTTGGGGAAACATCATCGAGAACATTTTGTTCATCTTCAATTTGTCTAAGACATTCTGTACTTTGGTTTAAAGTCCTCCATTGTCTGCACTGGTCTGAGGACAAACCGTCAAAGATTAAAGCTGACCTGGACCCAGCCTGCAGACAGACCCCAGCCTCACTGTTTCACACATTCTGGACTTGTCCAGGACGACACTGTTATTGGCCGTCTGTTTTGAACACATTTTCTGCAGTCTGTGGTGGGTCAGTCCATTCCTCCCCACTGACGTCTCTGTTCCTCTGGAGGCCTCATTCAGTAAAAATCAAAAAGGCTTTGATTGCGTTTTGCTCCCTGTTGACCAGGAGACTCGTCCTCTGCCGATGGAAGGATCCACATCCACCTTCATACGGTCAGTGGATGAGAGACGTCATGGATCACATTAATTTGGAGAAGATCAGATACACTGTTAAAGGGTCTGTTAAGGTTTATTTTGATACATGGCAGCCTTTTTTTTTTAATCTTATTTTGAGAATTTGTCTGCAGATATTTTAGTTTAAATACTATTTGGTTTTGTGATACATGTCAATATATCCAAGATTGTGTTTGTCTTTATTTAAATGCGTGTTCAACTTAAAAAAAAAAAAAAAAAAAAAAAAAAAAAAAAAAATCAGTGTGTGATCTGGTTTAGAATGGGTGGGAGGGTTATTTTAAGTTTGTGATGTCTTTTTTGTGTGTGTGAGAGAGCAAAAGAAAAAAAAACAATAAAAAGACTGATAAAAACAGGTAATTATTTTATAATAAATATTAATGGATGGTAAAACAGTTGCATTTTCATTCCTTTTTATGAGTTAAATAATGTATCTGTCATATTATGTTTATTATAGATGTAACATCTTGTCATAAATGCATTGACACAGTGGTTTTGAATAGGTTGTGCAATGTTCACGTTAGTTCACGAAATTAATGCGTGCCAGAAGTTTTCAACATTTCTACATTTTCTTCACATGGGAATCAAATTTGTGCAAGTGTCAAGGTGCTTGATCCAGGATGATCACAAACCCAGACCCTCTGATTCCTCACTCAGCTCATCCAGTGCTGCAATCAGCACATCCATTGATTCCACAAAGATCACAGCATCGTCCACAAAGTCAAAGCCAGTAAAACTTTCCTCACCAATAAAAGCACCCTAGTGACACCCGACCCAACACCCAGTCCATGCAAGCACTGAACAGTGTAAGAGCCAGAACACATCCCTGAGGAACACTCAACACTGCTTCCACAGGACACAGCACAGCAGGTATCTGTGTCCAGGCTGGCTGTGATGTCCAGTATCTTCTTGGCGATCCGACGAATTCTCACGATGCCCCAGTCAGATCAACTCAATCAAATGCTTTGTGAAAAATCACTATAGGCTACAAAGACAATCAATCAATCAATTCAATCAATCAATTTTTTTATATAGCGCCAAATCACAACAAACAGTTGCCCCAAGGCGCTTTATATTGTAAGGCAAGGCCATACAATAATTATGTAAAACCCCAACGGTCAAAACGACCCCCTGTGAGCAAGCACTTGGCTACAGTGGGAAGGAAAAACTCCCTTTTAACAGGAAGAAACCTCCAGCAGAACCAGGCTCAGGGAGGGGCAGTCTTCTGCTGGGACTGGTTGGGGCTGAGGGAAAGAACCAGGAAAAAGACATGCTGTGGAGGGGAGCAGAGATCGATCACTAATGATCTAATGATCACTAATGATTAAAAATCATTTCACACACGCTGGGAAGGGTGAAGGCAATGGTCGGTCGGCCCTGGCGGTGAGGTGTCCCTTATTTATTTTTCAGAGAGTTGGCAACCCTATTTGTGGCTCTGCTCCTGATCTATGTTTGTGTCCTTGTTTTGGTGATGAAGCCACCGTGACCACCAGCGCTGCCTGTTCCTCTTGACAGTGTTCGTCTTGACAGTTGACACTGACAGTTCACACTGCTGACACTTCAACCGCCTCTTCCCCCGGAGCTCCTCGCTGTCTTTTAGCAGCTTTTCCTTGTACTCCTTGACCTCTTTTACAATCTCTTCCTGGCGTGCCATGAGCTCATTTATCATCCTTCCCTGGCCCTTCACGTACTCTTTTAGCTCCTTTATCGTATCATCATGTTGTTTGAGGACTTTAGATATCTGCCTTAACTTTTGTCGCTGTTTGTAGATCTGCTCCTCAACCATGTTTGGCTTCTTGTTTTGTTCATCAAGCCGCTGTGACCACTCTGAATACAGTTCCCACTCTGAACGCAGTGACGAACGTGACCACAGTGACCTCAGTGACCACAGTGACCACCAGCGCTGCTGGTTCGTCTCGACAGTTGACACTGACAGTTCACTCTGCTGACACTTCAACTGCCTCTTCTCCCGGGGCTCCTCGTGCTCTTTTAGCTGCTTTTCCTCATCACCACTTTGTTTGAGGAATTCAGATTTCTGCCTTAACTCGTGACTCTGTTTGTGGCTCTGCTCCTCATCCATGTTTGTCTTCTTGTTTTGTTCATCAAGCCGCTGTGACCTCTCTGACCACAGTGACAAATGTGACCACAGTGACCACAGTGACCACCATGACCACCAGCGCTGCTGGTTCGTCTCGACAGTTGACACTGACAGTTCACTCTGCTGACACTTCAACTGCCTCTTCTCCCGGGGCTCCTCGTGCTCTTTTAGCTGCTTTTCCTCATCATCACTTTGTTTGAGGAATTCAGATTTCTGCCTTAACTTGTGACTGTTTTGTTGCTGTTTGTGGCTCTGCTGCTGATCCATGTTTGTCTTCTTGTTTTGGTCATCAAGCTGCTGTGACCTCTCTGACCACAGTGACAAATTTGACCACAGTGACCACAGTGACCACCGTGACCACCAGCGCTGCTGGTTTATCTCGACACTGTTCATCTCGTTTCCAATAACACTTCTGTTTTGTGCTGTATTTTCTGAGAGATCTGTACATTGAGGTTGAGTAATATTCTCATCCATCATGCTTCGTGATAACGTTGGTTTCTCTGTGATGATAAATATCTTTTCCACTGCTGTCAAATGTCTTCCAGACACGAACCTTTCTTGTCGGTCAGACTAGTCAATAACACATTAAAGGCAGGAGAAAAACATAAAAGTAAAGATCATAAATTAAAGTAAAGATCATAAGATCTGTACTTTTATTCTTATTCTAAGATCAATACCAGGCCAAAACATAAACAAGGTCCAAAATTCTAAAACTTGAATACAAAACAGGAAGTGATGTCATAAAGGGGTAGGGGTTTTTTGGGTCATATATACTGCTTGTAGCAAATTGTGCTCCTGGTAAATGTCAACACAGACACATTTACATATTTAAAAAAATAAACAAATGACTGATTCAATCAGTTACTTGTTTTTGTTTCAGTTATCAGTTATTTGTTCATTGAATCAGTTATTTGTGTGTACATTATGTGATCACTAAATTCCATTTCAGTTCAGTTTATTTTATTTATACAGCACCAAATCAACATTGCTGGCTCAAGGTGCTACACATGCGAGTAAGGCCCAACCTTCCCGATCTCTCAACCCTGAGCAAGCACATAGGTGGAACCTTTAAGGAAAAACTCCCTCTGGTGATAAAGAGGAAGAAACCTCAAGCAGACCAGACTCAGAGCGGTGACCCACTGCTTAGGCCATTCTAACACTTACAAGGTTTTTACAAATTATACAAGAATTTCCTTACAAACAGAAGAACCAGAAAACAAAAACAAACAAACAAAAAACAGAAGAGCAACAAAAACAGAGTCTTTAATTGAAATAAAAACAAGCAGTCCATCATGGATCTTCAGGAGGTTGAATAGGTAAGTCTTGGAAGTGTAGTCTCCTGGGTTTAGTCCAAAGTCTTGGGGTGTAGGGGCAGCATCCATTAAAGCAGGAGTTTTCAAAGTGTGAGAGAGTGACCCCCCCCACCACCACCACACACACACACACACACACACACAATTTCAACATCATACATTTCTTTTTATTCTTTTACATGTTAAGCACATTGTAAATACAGTATATTTCTGTTTTTCAGGAACTGTCTCTGCATTTACACATTTTACAGCCTTTGTAAATATTTTAAACAGGTTTTTAAAGATCTTTCTATTCTTTCACACATTTTACATCCTTTGTAAATATTTTAAACAGGTTTTTAAAGATCTTTCTATTCTTTCACACATTTTACATCCTTTTCAAACATTTTAAATGTGTTTTTTAAAAAACTCTGTTCCTCTATTTTTTACCTTTTGTCATATTTCAAACACATTTCATTGTTTTAACTTTTAAACATCTCTGTGTGTTTTTAAACGCCTTTGACACAACTAACACATTTTAACACTAGAAGCACTCAGAGTGCAAACCTCCGCCAAGGCCATGGGGTCACTGACGCCATAACATCTACACGCCGTGGAATCATTGAACCTATAAAAGTCTAACAATGATGTTTGCTCAGTCGTAAAAAAAAGTTTCATCTGCTGTGACTGGATAGCATGTATCCTTAGCGCTTGGCATCACAGTTTATTGCAACTTGCACCTTTCCCAGAAGCTACTGTCATCTGAGCACTGATATTGATATTGCATGTGCTTATAGACAAAAACAAATAAGAGACAACATTCAATTTATTATTCAACTAAACTGCAAATATATGAATTTTTTTTAACATTTGAAACACTTCTCTAAACAAGGCCATAGGGTCACTGACCCTAAAGAGATTCCCTCCTTGGCACAGTGATCTATTTCTTTTTGTCTCTTTCTCTAAAATTGTACATAATAATCATTA
The DNA here is from genome assembly GCF_902500255.1 of Thalassophryne amazonica. NCBI lineage: Eukaryota > Metazoa > Chordata > Actinopteri > Batrachoidiformes > Batrachoididae > Thalassophryne > Thalassophryne amazonica. The sequence goes on along the minus strand of NW_022986363.1, from coordinate 33,743 downwards.
GATTATTAATATATAAACAAAAATAAATTTAAGAAATATTACAATTTGAAAACAAATGCACCCGAACGTGATGACAGCTGCAACTGCTTAATGCTAACTTTTAACACTGAAAAGCCATAGACATGCTAATGCGTTAGCATCGGGATCCTGATTGTGATCCAGATCACCACTAAAATTTAATCACTTGTTCCTCTTGTCATTTCCAACCACTCCACAAAATTTCATCAAAGTCCGTTCAAAACTTTTTGAGTTATCCTGCTGACAGACAGACAAACAAACACAATCGAAAACATAACCTCCTTCGCAGAGGTAATAAATAATATGAATTAAACTTGTATACATAGTCTCACCTCTATGCGAGCAGTGAGTCTGGGTCCTTGACACTCACAGCCGGCTGATGCGGGGATGCACTGTGGAGAGGAGCAAACCAAGACCCTCCTCTTCTTTTTTGGTTGCCCCAAACTCTGTCTTCTCACTGGTAGATTTACACACAAAAAAAAAATCTATCCATTTTGCTCCTGGCATGTCAGCTAACAGGCTTGGCGTGACCTTGCTGAACTGCCAGGCAGAGGTCGAAGGTCGGAGGACCTACCCATGTACTGACGAAATGGAAATTTGAGTTCTAAAGTTAGAGCGGGCATTGTTACGTCAATGTGGTCCACGGGTCCGAACGTCTGTATATTATTTGATGGTGTATATTACAACCCCAAACTGAGTTTTAAAGTTCACAAATAAATGTAGTACTTTTAAATAGTGAACAAACCAGATCCCGTTTTGTTCAATTTACAAAAATAAAACCTCATTCTGTTGACACACACCATTAATCACCGTTAATTGTACTGTTGTCTTTAAATCTGTTGAATTAAAAATCAACAAGTAACGGTAATTGACCATAATTAAATGGGTTTTTTGAATTGTCTCACTTGTTTAACATTACTTCACCTACTTTAGTGCAACATATAGCCGACCATGAATATAAAAACAACTTCAACATGCTCTCCTTAGTACTAGGACTAGTGGGAAGTGCCGTAGTATTAGTGGATATGCTAAATGTGGTTAATGCTTTAAAGCGGCTAGTTGTTAGTCTCGCACACGCTGCGTTGATGTAACAGTGTCCCGTATAATTTGTGGTAAACTCCAAATCTGCTAAATTTTGGTAAACTGAAACAGCTGTTGGCTGCCGTCATTAGTTATTTGACTTTTTTCCGGACTATTAAAGAGTGCACAACAGATATGGACTCCGACACGTGGAACGCGTACCACATCGTTAGCAACAGGGCGCGCTCTGTGTGCTACGCTGCCCGCCAGCAGCTCTTCCGGCGTCGCGCCGAGCACACGGTCAACACTCTGATCTCCACAGCAGCCAGCCAGCTGGATGCAATGAAGGAGCTGAAGGTAGGGTTTGATCTTCATCTGCACTTTCACATGTGTCCTCAGGACCCAAAGTCCTGACTTGGCTGTGGTCGTGGTGGTTTGTGACAGGAAGGGCAGCAGGAGCTGAGAGAACTAAATGCAGACTCCGTGGACAAGCTGCTTGCGGGGCACAGTGCCCTGCAGACCCAGCAGGGAAAACTGTTTGAGGGAGCTCATGGATAGTTCACTGAAGGCCAATTTGGAGCACCTGGGCCAGGAGAAGGCCCTCATTGCCTCTGGACAGCAGCTGGTAGGAGAGCTCATTCAGGACATCACAAAGAAAATGGGTGAGAACTTTCTTATCATCATTGTGGGGTGTCTGGTTCCTTGTTAGAAACTATTTGGTCCTTCTGTGATGATGATGATGATGAGGAGGAGGAGTAAAATGTTCTCAGGACTCCACCAGGTATGGACAGGATCCGGCGAGTGATGGCATGTCTGTTGTTGTGATCTTCAGGGCATTCCTCAAACTTTATATATATATGATCTGGTTCTGTTGGTTCTCACAACAAACCCGCAGGTGCACAGTTCAGTGAAGCACTTTGGATGAGGATCACTTTGTGGTAGTCTCCTGGAAACTGGTGGTGCCCCTCTTTAAATCTGAAGTAGGTTGGCTCCTCAAGTGAAGTAATTTAAGGAGCTTGTGGTCTTAATCACAAATGAGGGGAAATGTGGAACGAGAGGTTGATGGCGAGCTCAAGCTTTTGTCAGCAGACCTTCTTCTTCTTTGTCTTTATGCTGTTCCCGTTAGGGGTCGCCACAGCAGATCAATCGTTTCCATCTCACCCTGTCCTCTGTATCTTCCTCTGTCACACCAGCCACCTGCATGTCCTCTCTCAGCACATCCATGAACCTCCTCTTTGGTCTCCCTCTTCTCCTCCTGCCTGGTGGCTCCATCCTCAGCATCCTTCTCCCTATATACCCTGGGTCCCTCCTCTGCACATGTCCAAACCATCTCAATCTCGCCTCTCTGACTTTGTCTCCAAACTATCCCACCTGAGCTGTCCCTCTGATATGTTCATTCCTAATCTTGTCCATTCTTGTCACTCCCAAAGAGAATCTCAACATCTTCAGCTCTGCCTCCTGTCTTTTTGTTAGTGCCACTGTCTCTAAACCATACAACATAGCTGGTCTCACTACTGTTTTGTAAACTTTCCCCTTCACTCTTGCTGATATTCTTCGGTCACAAATCACTCCTGCCACCTTTCTCCACCCACTCCACCCTGCCTGCACTCTCTTCTTCACCTCTCTACCACACTCTCCATTACTTTGAACAGTTGACCCCAAATATTTAAACTCATCTACTTTCACCACTTCTACTCCTTGTAACTGCACTATTCCACTGGGCTCCCTCTCATTCACACACATAGACTCAGTCTTGCTTCTACTGACTTTCATTCCCCTTCTCTCCAAAGCATATCTCCACTTCTCCAGACTAGACTCAACTTGCTCTCTACTCTCACTACAGATCACAATGTCATCTGCAAACATCATAGTCCATGGGGACTCCTGTCTGATCTCATCTGTCAACCTGTCCATCACCACTGCAAACAAGAAAGGACTCAGAGCTGATCCTTGGTGTAATCCCACCTCCACCTTGAATGAGTCTGTCATTCCGACTGCGCATCTCACCGCTGTCACACTGTTTTTGTACATGTCCTGCACTACCCTAACATACTTCTCTGCCACTCCAGACTTCCTCATACAATGCCACAACTCTTCTCTTGGCACCCTATCATAAGCTTTTTCTAAGTCCACAAACACACAATGTAACTCTTTCTGTCCTTCTCTGTACTTTTCCAACAGTATTCTCAGAGCAAACATTGCATCTGTAGTGCTCTTTCTCGGCATGAAACCATATTGCTGCTCACAGATCTTCACCTGTTTTCTAAGCCTAGCTTCTACTACTCTTTCCCATAACTTCATGCTGTGGCTGATCAGCTTTATGCCTCTGTAGTTACTGCAGCTCTGCACATCACCCTTGTTCTTGAAAATAGGAACCAGCACACTTCGTCTCCACTCCTCAGACATCCTCTCACTTTCCAAGATTTTATTAAACAATCTGGTTAGAAACTCTACTGCCATCTCTCCTAGACATTTCCATGCCTCCACTGGAATGTCATCTGGACCAACTGCCTTTCCACTCTTCATCCTCTTCATAGCAGCCCTCACTTCTTCCTTGCTAATCTCTTGTACTTCCTGATTTACGAGGTCTGTCAATAAAGTATAGGTCCTTTTTATTTTTTTCAAAAACTATATGGATTTCATTCATATATTTTTACGTCAGACATGCTTGAACCCTTGTGCACATGTGTGAGTTTTTCCACGCCTGTTGGTGACGTCATTCGCCTGTGAGCACTCCTTGTGGGAGGAGTCGTCCAGCCCCTCGTCGGAATTCCTTTGTCTGAGAAGTTGCTGAGAGACTGGCGCTTTGTTTGATCAAAATTTTTTCTAAACCTGTGAGGCACATAGAAGTGGACACGGTTCGAAAAATTAAGCTGGTTTTCGGTGAAAATGTTAACGGCTGATGAGAGATTTTGAGGTGATACTGTCGCTTTAAGGACTTTCCACGGAGCGAGATGTCGTGCAGCGCTCTCAGGCACCGTCGTCAGCCTGTTTCAAGCTGAAAACCTTCACATTTCAGGCTCTATTGATCCAGGATGTCGTGAAAGAACAGAGAAGTTTCAGAAGAAGTTGGTTTCAGCATTTTATCCGGATATTCCACTGTTAAAGGAGATTTTTTTAATGAAAGACATGCGGGCGGATTGCAGCGTCGGCTTGCAGCCGCCGCAATGCTCCGCCACAGGAAAAACACCTCCGTTGGAAGCCTTAAGGACAAGTTGGAACATGTCCAGCTGTTAAACAATTTCTCATATACTCACTCCACTGAAAGCCATCAAAAGCCGCCTGGATTTTACAAATGGTTATCAACACGGAGGTGTTTTTCCTGTGCCACCGCACCGCGCCGGCTGCGTCCCGACGCGTGGACCCGTCCGCACGTCTTTCATTAAAAAAAATCTCCTTTAACAGTGGAATATCCGGATAAAATGCTGAAACCGACTTCTTCTGAAACTTCTCTGTTCTCTCACGACGTCCTGGATCAATAGAGACTGAAATGTGGAGGTTTTCAGCTTGAAACAGGTTGACGACGGCACCTGAGAGCGCTGCACGACGTCTCGCTCTGTGGGAAGTCCTTAAAGCGACAGTATCACCTCAAAATTTCTCATCAGCCGTTAAAATTTTTACCGAAAACCAGCTTAATTTTTCGAACCGTGTCCACTTCGATGTGTCTCACAGGTTTAGAAAAAATTTTGATCAAACAAAGCGCCAGTCTCTCAGCAACTTCTCAGACAAAGGAATTCTGACGAGGGGCTGGACGACTCCTCCCACAAGGAGTGCTCACAGGCAAATGACGTCACCGACAGGCGTGGAAAAATTCACGCATGTGCACGAGGGTTCAAGCATGTCTGACGTAAAAACATATGAATGAAATCCATATAGTTTTTGAAAAAAATAAAAAGGACCTATACTTTATTGACAGCCCTCGTACTCTCACCACATCATCCAGCCTTTTCCTTTGCTTTTGCCACTTCTCTTCTCGCCTTATGCCGCATCTCCTTGTACTCCTGTCTACTTTCTTCATCTCTCCGACTATCCCAAAACCTTTTCGCCAACCTCTTTCTCCTTATGCTTTCCTGGACCTCTTCATTCCACCACCAAGTCTCCTTGTCTTCCTTCCACTGTCCAGATGTCATACCCAGTACTGTCCTAGCTGTCTCCCTCACCACATCTGCAGTACTTTTCCAGTTGTCCAAAATTGCTTCCCCTCCAACCAGTGCTTCTCTCACCTGCTCGCTAAATTTCACACAACAGTCTTCCTCCTTCAGCTTCCACCATCTGATCCTTTGTTGAGCTCTCACTCTCTTCTTCTTCTTTACCTCTAAAGTCATCCTACAAACAACCATCCTATGCTGTCTAGTGACACTCTCTCCTGCTACCACCTTACAGTCTCTGATTTCTTTTAGCTTTCATCTCCTATAAAGAATGTAGTCCACCTGTGTGCACCTTCCTCCACTCTTATATGTTACCCTGTGCTCCTCCCTTTTCTTAAAGTAGGTATTCACCACAGCCATTTCCATCCTTTTTGCAAAATCAACTACCATCTGTCCTTCCCCATTCCTATCCTTGATACCATATCTACCCATTACTTCCTCATCACCTCTGTTCCCTTCACCAACATGCCCATTGAAGTCTGCTCCTATCACCACTCTTTCATGCTTGGGCACACTCTCCACCGCCTCATCTAACACACTCCAGAAATCATCTCACAACCTACCTGTGGGGCATATGCACTGATGATATTCATCATCACCCCAGAAATCATCTCACAACCTACCTGTGGGGCATATGCACTGATGATATTCATCATCACCCCAGAAATCATCTCACAACCTACCTGTGGGGCATATGCACTGATGATATTCATCATCACCCCTTCAATTTCCAACTTCACACTTAACCTCCAACACACTTTTAACATACTCTTCCTTTAAAATGACCCCAACACCATTTCTCTTCCTGTCCTCACCATGGTACAACTTGTACCCACCGCCGATGCTCCTGCTCTTACTTCCCTTCCACTTGGTCTCTTGCACACACAATATGTCTACCTTTCTCCTCTCCATCATATCAGCCAGCTCTTTCCCTTTACCAGTCATACTACCAACATTCAAAGTCCCCACTCTCATTTCCACCCTTCTAGTTTTCTTCATCTCCCGCTGTTTGTGGCAACGTTTTCCTCCTCTTCTCCGTCATCTACGCCCAGCAGTAGCCCAATTTCCATCGGCACCCTGTTGGGCAATAGCACCGGTGGTTTTGTCAGCAAACCCAAGATGGTTATGTAGAGCTCAGCCAATATATGGGTTGGCTGATGAGCCTTTTGTAAAAATATCAATATTGACGTTATTTTTGCCAATATAAAATTTTCTATTTTACAGAATAAACAATGTACAGAAACACTGGCTGTTGGAAATGGTGTCACTGTGTCGTTTGTCCAGTAGAGGGTAATCCAGTGGCACTGCAATGCTGTCAAGCATGGCTGGGACCCCTTCACCCCTTGGTGACGTTAGCTACAAGAGACGGGCAAAACAACCAGCTTCCGTTCATTGTCAGTAAGAGTGGGTGTTTTACAGCAACAAGAGACAATTGGTTGCCAAGCCGCCAGCTAGGTGGGGCCAAAATAGCTGAGAAGTCAGTTTTATGCAAATATGAGCGATGCACCATGGCAACTACCAATCCAAATGAGGGCAGCAATATGTATTTTGCTCCATATCAGGAACACAGGATGGTATAATACATTCCCAGATGGCTGTATGTCTGTATAAATTTAATATGTTTAGCATTTTTCACTTATATTTTGTAAGAGTTACTGAGAAATAAACCATTTTTATATATCTGTATCACAATTATAATTTTCTTAACTCAAGTCTGTATCTTACCAGCCCCCAAAAATGCAAATTGTTGAGGCTCTAGTTCCATAGTGTGGAACTGGCCACTGACACGCGGTACCAGCACATCCTCCCATATTTGACTTGACCCAAATCGTGGAAGTTGTTTCAGTCACAGACAAGACTGTGAAGCTCCCAGTCGTCCAGGAGCCTATTAACTCTCATTAACCAAAATGAGGTGTCTTTGTCTGGTGGTTGGACCCAATCTTCAAGGCCGATTGAGTTCCAACATCCCAGAAAGAACTCAAAGTAGAAGTTCTGGTTTGTGCCAGGAGCCAATTGAGTATCTTAGGAAACCTCCCTCTGTCAGTTTGTGGAGTCCGTCTAGTTCCCTGTAGATACACTGTAGATACACACTGTGGAGGGATTGTGTATCCGGTCTTGTCTGGGAACATTCCTGAGGAGTGTAGGTGGGTAGAGGGTCAATCAGCTGTTAAATCAACACAGACCCGGACTCGTTCCAGGAAATATAAGGATGGGTGTCTTCTGTGCCTACTCTTGCAGAAAATGTGAGTGAGCATCTACAGATCCACAGCTCGGAGGTGCAGGACAGCCACAGCGCCATCGTCAAAGACCTCGCTGACGTCCGACACCAAGCTCAGGACATCTACCAGAGAATTGGTAATCACTAGTGCATCACAACTGTAAATCGATCAAAGCGCTATTTAACCTATAGCTTGTGTCAGTGGTGTGTGTGTGTGCGATCAGACCACAGCATGTCCGAGTTCCTGCAGTACCAAGACCAGACCATGCAGTACTGTGCTGACCTGATGAGGAAGCTGGAGCGCATGAACAGCACGCTGGGAGTTGCGTTACTGTCAGGTCCGTTGCCCTAACTGGACCTGGCACTTAAACTGTGCCTGAGATCGTATCCTGCAAAACAGTTTCTCAAAGCACAATCACATAAAAAGAGACAACATTAGACAGAGATCTCTTTTGTGAGCTTTGCGCAAAGGGGAGAAGCTTCGGAGAGAGCGTACAAACCTAAGACCAACCTTGCTTCTCCTGCTCTTCTCCGCCCCCCCGGCGCTTGCTCTTTTATTGGAAAAGAAAAAAAATCATAAACACTACAACGTAGCATTAGGGTACATTGTGTTTGGGGAAGGGAGGGGTGAACGGTTGCTTGTGAGTTACGGTTTCCTGTGAAACATGCTCGTTTCTTTCAAGAAGGGAGTAAGCAGTTAAGTTTCGATGTCAACAGAGTCCTGAAACAACCTTTAGTTCATCACTGTGGCTGAGCAATCATTTAGCTTAAATGCAGCATATATGAATGGGTACATAATTATTATGATTGAATGAGTAAATGAAGTATAAAAGAATATAATTCCGACAATAATAAATGTAGAATCCTTTAACAAGTCAGCTAAGACACATATTCTTTCAGTCTTGTGGCTGGTTTCACTCCCACATCACACAGATAACAGATAGTTGATACAGTTCATTTCACAAGAAGCAGAAACTTAACTCAGACTACTTTTGATTACATTGAATATCATGTAAGCAGGCAATGATTAATTAAATAAATGGTAACAACTCATAAAATCTCCATCAAGTATATTCAAGCAGTTATAGGGAGAGAGGCAGGGTACATCCTGGACCACCTGCCAGACTAGTGCAGGGCTGTATAGGCACTGCAACAAAAGGCAAAACTTGCATTGTTCATCTGTTTGTCTCAGACATTCACCATATTATTTCATACAGATTGCATGTAATTGTTAACTTGGCCCAGTTCACATGCACACCGATAGCAGACAATTCAATGTCAGACTCCATCTCATGGCTGTTTTATCGCCGTCTGACTGCATTTCTCGGCTAGTCACACGACGGTCCCACATCACCACAGTGTTCACTTTGGAAATGATCTGGTCATTTCAGCGTGTTGATGGCCGACAGGAGCGTGGCTCGTTCTCCACCGTTGTGCAGACGTCTTTAAACCGGTTGTACCGCTCCTTAATCTGTGTGATGCCCATAGCATCGTCACCGAAAGCCGTCTGAATCTTCCGAATGGTTTCCAACTGGCTGTCGCCCAGTTTCTGGCAAAATTTGATGCAGTAGCGCTGCTCCAGTCATTCCGCCATTTTCCTTGCAATGAAAATCTGATGAGATCACTGCACATGTCCTCACACAAAGGCTGATTACCAGCAAATGATGCAATCGACAGGTGTGAAAAAAATCACGCATGCGCACGAAGGTTCAAGATTGGCTCATGCAAGCACACGTGATTCAAATCCATCAGGTTTTTGCAAAAAATAAAAAGGTCGGATACTTTTCTAACAGACCTCGTATATCTGTAGTCATATAGTGGTGTTTAGTTTCCGTCATCATCTGTCAGGGGTATTGATGGTATTTGGGATCAAGTACAGTTAAACTAATACTCAAGTGGAACTGTGTTAGTCATCTCTGTTGGGAGGGTTAATTATAAAGTAGATTAAAATGTAATGAAACAGTGTTGTGGTCAAGACCAAATAACCAGAGACTTAGTTATAATTTAAACCAAGAATTTGAGGGAGTTGAGATTGAGCTCCTCAGCTAAAAGTAAAAGATAATTTTATATAGAAACTAAATGACAGTTAATGTAAGCAAGGTTTGGATTGACCAGAAGAACACAGCACAGAACCTGCTGAAGTCTCCTCAATTTCAATTCAATTTCAATTCAATTTATTAATTTATATAGTGCCAACTCACGACAAAGTCGCCCCAAGGCGCTTCTCACAATTCACAACAACACAAATTAATCGAAAATCAAAATTAAAAGCAAGAAAAGCACAATAAAAAGATAAAACACAGTAGAATAAAAATAAATTACAAAGCAAACACAAACAGATTAAATTAATGATAAGACAGTCTAAAAAAGTGGGTCTGCAGTCTTGATTTAAAAGTCTCCACCGTGTCAGACTGCCGAATAACAGCAGGTAGATCATTCCAAAGAGTCGGACCACAGTAGGAGAAGGCTCTATACCCCACAGACGTCTTGTTCATCTTCGGAACACACAGAAGCCCTGCACCCTGCGAACGCAAGAGCCTCGCAGGTACGTAGGGCTTAACCAAGTCCGCCAGGTAGGAAGGTGCCAGTCCATGAACAATTTTATAAACCAACAGTAAAACTTTAAAATCCGATCTGGCAGAAACCGGTAGCCAATGAAGGGATGCCATAATGGGAGTAATGTGGTCAAACCTTCTACTTTGTGTCAAAAGTCTGGCAGCAGCATTCTGTACCAATTGAAGTCCTCGAATGCTAGACTGCGGCAGGCCAGAAAATAAGGCATTACAATAATCCAGTGTGGAAGAAATAAAAGCATGTATCAAAGTCTCAGCATCAGTCATAGACAGCATGGGACGAATCCTCACCACATTTTGCAGATGAAAGAAGGCAGTCCTCGTAATGTCTCTAATGTGGGGGCCAAAAGACAATGTAGAATCGAAAAGTACTCCAAGATTCCTCACTTTGTCCGTATGATGCACAACACACGAACCAAAATTAAGCGCCAACTGGTCAAAATAATGCCGATGTCTGGCTGGACCAAGAACCATCATTTCAGTCTTATCAGAATTCAAGAGTAGGAAATTACTAGACAACCAACTTCTCACAAATATAAGGCAATTTTCCAAGGCTTTTATATGGGCAAGATTACCAGCAGTTACCGGCATGTACAATTGAGTATCATCAGCATAACAATGAAAGGCAATCCCGTAATGCTGCAGAATATGCCCAAGGGGCGCTATATAAAGTGAGAAAAGCAAGGTGTTGGGGAAGTGTAATGACACGGACCCACAACAGGGGGCGCAAATGAACGGTCAATGGGTAGTCAAATAAATACAATTTATTGTGGCAAATGTGCACAACAGGTCGAATACTATTTTTAGACAGTCAATTACAAAAATCAACAGGTGACGTGTGGGCAGGTCCGAGGGTAGGAGACGCCTATCCAGAGAAGAGCCGGGGCCCACAAGGTTCTGCTGCCAACGAAGACCTGCAGCAAACCGAAGCCACCAAGTCCCGAGTCCCCAGGTGGCCTCTACTTCAGCTGTCAGATCTGGTACTGCTGGCAGGAACAGAAGACAGGTTAATGGTGGGTGTGTGCACACCCAGCAGAACAATCAGCAATTCAGTTCAGTTCCTTTTGTGGGAGAATCTCCACCTCCGACACAAAAACACAGAAACGTGCAGAGACCAACTGTTACTTCTCTGGTTTGGAAAGAGGAGTGAAGTCTGTCACTCTTCTACATCCAAAACCCAGCTCCCAGCTGACTGAAGATAACTGGTACTCCTGCAAAGGTTTTCAAAAGACAATGATACGTGCGTTCAGCACAGACACGACTGAGAGTTTTACCTGAGTGGTAAACTGATATCTCAGCAGAGATGTGGTGTCTCCTCCAGTCTTATATGGGATGGGATGGTGATGAGATGATTTCTGACAGCTGGTAGTCCTGGCTCCTGGGTGGTGACTGCGCCCTCTGGTGCCTGAAACCCGACTACAGGCAGGGCGCCCTCTGGCGTTGGCCAGCAGTACCTCCTCTTCAGGCAGCCCACATAACACAAGGGGCCTAAAGCCCATTTCACACCGGGGCTGCTCCCGGTTGCTCCCAGTTGCGCCGTGCGACGCCGCGTGGAAGCAACTCGGTGCCGAGACGATGCAGCTCGGCGCAAAGGAGGAAGCAAGTCGGGCGCCGAAAAATTAAACCTGTTTAATTTTTTTGGTGTCCTCTGCTCGACGCAGAAAGGAAGTGGTTCCAGCGCAAGCGGGGGCAAAGAGGCGTTACCCGGCGTGACTCGAAGCCACATCCTCGAAAGACCGCGCTACTCGGTGCCATTTCGTGATTGCACATTGCTGCATTGTTCAGCTGTATAGAAACATTGGATTGTGCGTGTAGTACACCGTTATTGATTTTTGTCAGATTTTTGTCCCGCTGGACTGTATTGTTTTGGAACTTTTATCCCGCTGGAGGCTGCTGCAGTTTTTTTTTTTTTTTTGCCTCCTTCTGTGTTCCTCTTCTTCTCTCAAGCGCTCTGATTCTGCCACGGCATCAACTATTGCTCTCAGGGCATTCAGATGCTGCAGAAGTGCAGCTTTTACATGAGGACTATAAAATGACATGATCTGTTTCTGCAAAAACAGTTCACTACTTCCAAGGGCAGTGAGGTGTGTGTACTGTGTTCCGAAAACAGACTGGATGAGAGGCAGAAAATGAGGCTATTTAAAGTTTAGAGTGAGGGGGAGCAATTGGCAGCACCTGGCAGCAAAACTCAGCAGTGCAACGAGACGTCATCGGGCGCAAGCCGACACAGTAATTAACCTGCAATTAACTCCAAACAGCGTGGTTTTTCGGCGTCGTCATGGCGCAATAGGGAGCAACTGGGAGCAGCCCCGGTGTGAAGGGGGCTTAACACAGACCCCTGTGGAACCCCAAATTTAATTTTACCAAGGCCAGAAGTAGTGCTATTATACACAACACCATAAGAATGACTGGACAAGTATGACATCAGCCAAGCAAGAACACTTCCAGTAATCCCAAAGTAATTTTCCAGCCTATCAAGTAAAACACGATGATCCACAGTATCAAATACAGCACTAAGATCCAAGAGCACTAAAACCATTGTGGTGTCCGAATCCATTGCACACAGAAGATCATTCACCACTCTGATAAGTGCTGTCTCTGTGGAGTGATGTTTTCTAAAAGGAGACTGAAGTGGCTAAAAAGATCATTCTCAGTAAGATGGTCTACAAGCTGCCGTGAGACCACTTTTTCCAGAATTTTAGAACAAATGACAGATTTGATATCGGCCTGTAATTACTCAATACACCAGGGTCAAGACCAGATTTCTTAAGCAATGGTTTAATCACTGCAGATTTAAAACACCCAGGAACAGAACCAGAGCTTAATGAAAGATGAACAATTTCCAGCATAGTCGGCCCAAGAACGGGCCACAGGTCCTTAAACAATTTTGTTGGAATAGGATCAAATAGGCAGGTTGTGCTTTTGTAGACGTCACGAGCTTTGCTAGCGTGTCTAGTGAAATAGTATCAAATTCTGTAAATTGAGGTGTCACCTCATTATTAATGCCCACCTCCACAGCAGGGTGCAGAGATTGAGCCAAAGCATTTTTAGATATGCTCAATCTAATGTCTTTTATTTTCTTCTCAAAGTACTCCAAGAAGTCTTGAGCTATAAACGGAGAAGGACTAACAGGTGACCGACCATGGATAAGAAATGCTTCAGTATCAAACAAAAATTTTGAGTTGTGATTATTTTTATTGATCAAATCCAAATAGTAAGCCGCTTTGTACTCCATAGTGCATGCTTATACTCTGCAACTGCATCATGCCATGCAGAGTGGAACACCTCTAATTTAGAGCTACGCCACTTCCATTCCAGACCTCTAGCCTTCTGCCTGAGGTCCCGCAAGTAACCATTAAACCAAGGCGACTGCACTTTGGGAAGGCAAGGCCTTTATAAAGGAGGAGCAATCTCATCAAGTGTAGTTTTGAGTACCAAATTCAAACCATCCACCAGACTGTCCACTGATTGAGCATTCTGCAAAGTTGAAGCTAAAAGACCAGGCATGGCTTCAAGTTCAGTCCTAATTGAAGGTTTAATGCATCACCGCAGTAATAGGCTAGGTTGTTGCTCCACTAAACGCGGTAATGTAAATGTAAACTCAATAAGTGAATGGTCAGAGGCCACCGATGCAAGGGGCAATATACCAATGTTCATGACAGCAACACCATGTACCAAAACCAAATCCAGGGTATTACCACTAATATGTGTTGAGCCCTGAATACACTGCTGAAATCCCAATGCATCTACGATCTCCATAAATGATTTACAGAGGGGATCAGAGGGCCGATTCATATGAATGTTAAAATCACCCATAATCAAGATATTATCAGCATTAGTTGACAAGTTAGAAATAAACTCACCAAATTCATCCAGGAATTCAGAATATGGGCCACGGGCTTATAAACAATGACAAAATAACATGACTGATGTCCATACTTCTGCCCCAAACAATATGTAACATCATGGGCAGAGCAGAGAATCAGATGGTCAAACGATCCATACCTGTGACCCCCAACAGTTACGAACGTAAACCTAGACTTATAAATAAAAGCAATACCCCCGCCCTGCTTCATACCATGGGAAACATGACTAATTGTGTATGCCGGTGGGCACGCTTCATTCAGGGGAAGAACAACTGTAGGTTTAAGCCAGGTTTCACACAAACCAATCATATCCAAATGTTGATCCACAATTAAATCATTGATCAACACAGATTTTGAAGACAATGACCTAACATTTATAAGACCCAAACTAAGGACCTTGGCAGAGTTGACAATTAGACTATTTGGGTTTATGGGTGGTTCCAAAATAACATTTCTAAGATATCTAAAAATAGGTTTAGGCCTGACACAGTTCACACGGATCGCAGGCGTCAGACATGAAATATTTAATACAGCAGGAACAACCTGCAGGCCATCCTCGACTCCAGTGTCATCCAATGTAGTAATAGGTACTAAATTTGAAAAACATATACCCCTGTAAATTCTACGAACACGTCTACAGGAGCAGGCCCCAGTCTCAATCTGATAAATCTCCCTCCCAAAAAAAAACACTTTCACTAAATTCCCCGCTAAACTAGTGGATCCCACACACACATTCATCCCATATTCTGTGACTTGCTGTATGTTACTCTCCCTGCAGAGCCCTATCTATATTCGCGGACAAGATGGCAGCTCCCTCTCTAGTAGGGTGAAAGCCATTTGGCATCAACAGATCACGCTGGCCCCAGAACGAAAGCCAGTTATCGACAAAACCAAAACTGTATTGTGTACAAAACTGTGCCAGCCACTTATTTAATGATAACAGCCTGCTAAAAACCTCGTCACCACCCTGGGAGGGGACCAGAAACTATTAATCGATGCTGACATGACCTTCTAGCAAGGTCACAAGTCCTCTCTATATTAATTTTTGTAATTTCTGACTGCTTCATCTTAACATCATTTGCGCCAACATGAATAACTACATGACTGTATTTCATGTCATGTTTCTTGGTCTGTTTACCATTTTGCAGCGTTAGTACCCTGAGGTAAGAGGCAATGTCAGGACCTCCCACTGTTGATGCAGGTGATATGTTAGCTGTTGAAGTTGTTCATGTGTACATTGCTGTTATGTGTTCTGTTCATGTATATGTTCAGGGCGGAGCCCTCATCATGTCCAGCAAGTATGAAGAATCTATGATGAAATATGTGGGCGTGACAGCTGTTCGAAGTGAAACGGCGGGCTCTGAAACGCGCACCAAAGTTTGATGAACCCTAGCAGCCACGCCTTTTGACCTACAGAAATTCTTTTGATAACTTTTGATCAGCAATGGGGTCATGATGATGTGTACCAAATTTGAAGACAATTGGATGAAATTGCTAGACAAGTTTGTTCAAATATAAGTAGTGGAAATGGCCAAAAATGGCAAAAATTACCTCAAAATTGAAACGTCAAATCAAAATGGCCGACTTCCTGTCAACATTTCACCAGGACTTTAAGAGACTTTTTTGTGCGTCCCAGCATGGTAAATGTGTACCAAAATTTTGTGAGGCTACGACAAAAAAATCCCCAATGGGGAGAGTCTTTTAAAAATTTGTAGGGGGCGCCATTTCACCATTTTGCTGCAAGCATGTGTGCGACCCCCAAAAATATCAAATTTTGGATCCGGTTGAACGACTTTGCAAAGGGCCAAAATTGGGGCTTGAAAAGTATAAAGAATAAAATAATAATAATAATAAACAACGCGGTTTCAAGAGAGTCCTTTTAGTCGTCGTTGCTCGCGTCCTAATACAATTCCAATCATAATACTAATAATAATAATTATAATTATGATGATGTTGTCAGTTCAGCTGCTCCCATTATTGTTTGGGGTCTCCACTGCGCGTAAAGTCAGATCTGCATAAGTATGATAACAAGAACCTAAACAATTTCTAAATACATTAAGACAGTAAATTAACATATTAAAAAATTACATAAGTCACAGAAAATAAAAGGGTTGAGTTCTTGTTAAATGTCTAAGGTTCTAAAAACATTCTGGACTCAAACACCATTCCAACTCATTATAGAAACTTTGCACAATTTATTACTACTCTTGAAAAATGTCAGCTACCTATTTGATAAACACGACCCAATCTAGAGCCCGTGGATCCCCACGGACAAAAGCAGCGTGTGGATACCTGCGGTTGAACTTGTGGGTATTAAGGAGTGTTAACGTGCTTTGTGTTTAACTCATCTACTGTTAACTCTTTATGTAAGTGAGAAATAAAAGTAGAGCCTGTCGATTTGACAGCACCGGGCGCGCGCGCAGCGGGACTCACCTGTGTGGCGCGTGCGGCCAGAGTCCACAGCTCCTCGTAGGTCGTGGATCTGATCCCCCTCATGGTGGGATTCACCTCTTCAACAGAACTCATCTCTGTTGTTGTCGACATGAAGGAGTCCGTGTCAGACTGCAGCCACACGCACACCTGAGACAGGTGACGTCACTGCAGTTGTTGTCCTGAGGGGCGTTTCCGGTCCTCCACACTCGAATTATTACATCTGCGGTGCATCGTTCTGCAAAGAGCAGGCGGCTAACGGCCTGCGAGCTCAGATCACTTATTCGAACCCAGACCTGTCACATGGAAGCACAGCAGACCTCAGCTGTTTTTTTATTTTCTTTTATGTTTTGTACTTTAGTCTATAGGTCACGTGAAACATCCACATAGTCGGATCAGATCGGTCACAGTCCGGTCAAAAATGGGCAAAAGGCTGGAGAAAAAATGTAAAAAACCGAAAATTAAAGTCTGCACTCCTCTCAGGAGCCTTGACAACAAAGTAAAAGCCCCGTCAGGCCAAACTAGTGCAGCACCTATAAGAGAATATTTAGAGCAAAATCGTGCAAATGGTGATACAAGCACCAAAGTTGGCACAAATACTCCTTAGTCATTACTCTTTTGAAAAAATTGACTGGCCACTTGACTTTTCAATAGGCGGCCAGGTAGGGGTCAATTGAAGAATTACACAGGGGTCAAAATTAAAAATGCTCAAATGATTTTGAAAACTACACATTATTTGTCTGATCGTAAAGATTTCAAAAAAGGCATAGTTTGGACTATCTGTGACTGAATGATCAGGAGTTATGAGGTAAAAACAGCAAAAATGGTGACAAAAGTCAGCTTCAGTTTGTACAGGGGTCAAAAGTTAAATTTGCTCCAATTTTGGTAAAAAATCATGCAAATTATGAGTTGAGTTAATGGGGTTTTAAAAAGGAATAGTTTGGACCATGTCATGCTTAGTTATCATGTTACGGGGTAACATATATCACATGTCATAGAATCCAATGGACGTTGACCTTATTTGACCTTTACTTTGGAGACCAAGCATTCAACACAATCAAAACTATTCCATTTATTAATCCAAGTAGCTCAACCAATAATTTGCACTAAAACTGTCTAAAGCTGAAATAATAACGATGTCATGACGTCTTATTGAGAAAAATCTGCTAAAAATTAAAGTTACAGGTCACACTGTCTATAAGAGATATTTAGAATGACTACTCTGGACAACTGGGTGAGGATACTCCTACAGTGAGGTCCAAAAGTATTTGGTCAGTTTTCTTTTCTTTTTTGGGGGGGGGGGGGGGGGGGGGGGTGTACGTATTAAAAAAAAAAGGAGTTGAAATTAACCAAACAAGATGATTGTGTAGTGTAAACCTTTAGTTTTAATTCAAAGGGTTTCAGATTTTTTTTTAGAAATTAATACTTTCAGAGGCCATATGTTCTTGGAGTATATATAAATTACAAATAATAGAAGCCAACAATTTCACAGCTAGTTCTCTCTGGACAAGTCTGGGAATTGATCCAAGAACCTTTACAAGAGCAATCAGAAAATTCTGACGTCCTGATATAATTCTGACGTATTATATACATAATAAAGTACAGTCAACAAGAATTTGTCATGAGATAGTTCATAGATTTTGTTCCAGAAAACAAAAAACAGGATTAAAGTAACATTATTGTTTTGTGACCTAAAACGTGTCCCCGTTAAAGAAAACGATGAATAGATTAACGTTTTCTACATTATTATCTTTGCACTGTTTGTAAACTAAGAATGATATAGAAAGATGGACGTGGCCTCAAATATCAGCATTTTAATTTATCCTGGAGAGAAAAAACAGGGATGAAAATTTTCAAGTTGATTTTGTTTTTAATGATTTGTGAAAATAAATTTTGGACCTGATATGGACAAAGAGGCAGAATCAGGACATTTTAAAATATTTATTTTCAAATATCATGAATGAGGACATTCCATCAACAGAAAAGATTTTTATAAAACATTCATGAAATTTTGCAACCCAGTCATACAGAATGTTGTGATTCAGCAGCACAAAATATACATTAATCTACTGGTTCGTCATATTGTCACAAAAAGTGCCAAATTTTCGTCATTGGCAGCGCAAATTCATTCTAATTCATACCGTGATGGCTACATGTAATTAAAAGTGCAGTGGAGGGGGTTCGGGGGGAGTTAGGGTTAGGTGAAGGAGTAGGGCTAGGTTATGGTTAAGGTTAGGGTTGAGGCTAGGAGTAGGGTTAGTAATAGTGAGCTAAAAAAAAAAGTCACAAAAATTTGAATAATTTCATGACGGGAGCACAAAAAAAAAAATGTGAGACTGGGCTGAAATTTTGACATTTGTTAAAGCAGACTTGAAGGCATGAAAAGAATAATTAAGAAAATGTTATTTTAAAACAACAAAATTTGGAAAAAAGTGGGTGGAGCCATCAAATTTTACAAAGTAAGATTTTTAAATATTGGTAAAGTAGTATTTGATCTGCTATGGCGACCCCTAACGGGAACAGCCAAAAGACAAAGAAGAAGAACTGCAGGAATATTGATGAATTAAGAGATTTGTTCCTGTTAATAAAAACATGATAAAGGAGAAATTAAAACGTGGTGTCGGTCTCGCTCCAAACCAGGATTCATTCTTTGGCGTCCTGCAGATGGTGCTGGAAAAAACTGATCCGGGTCAAGATCTCCTCCAGAGTCGCAGGAGGAACCAAAAGACAAAACCTGAGGAAGGAAAGGAGACATGATGCACACATGGACTGATTTTTATATTTATTCAGGGTCCAGGTGTTACAGTTTAAACCTGACAAACCTTCATGCACCTCATCCCGCAGCAGCAACATTTATGATAACGTATAAAAATAAAAAGACCAAACTTCCAAATAAGATTTAAACATGGCTACAGCAGACAGACGTCCAGGACGTGGGGATGGAACGGGACATCTGCCGGGGTGGGGTACCGTAAAGACAGAGCCAGGGCGCGGCTCCTTGTTGTGCGGCTTCCAAACCTGTTACAAATCTTTTTACGAATGCATCACAAAATATTTCATTAATCAGGGCGGCACAGTGGATTAGTGGTTAGCACTGTTGCCTCACAGCCAGAAAGTTCCAGGTTCGCTTCCAACCTGGTCCAGTCAGTATGGAGTTTGCATGTTTTCCGCACGTTTTCAGTTCTCCACTGTGGAGATGCCGCGCAACACCGTGCGTGCATGCTGGATGACATGCTCATCAGAAAAGAGGCATTTATGGTACATTATTTAATTAAAACTTAAAAAATCTTTCTAACATCTTTCTGTGTAAATATCTCATGTTACAATGTGGAGACCTGTGACTTATAGACAGCCTATTTATGTAGAATTTCTTTTTAAAATTGGTGGGTGCGGATTATATTCAGGTGCACTCTATAGTCCAGAAATTACAGTAAGTGGTCGTTAATAAACACAACTCATCAGTTAATCAGGATATGAATATGGTATTGTTTCCAATACTTCAGATCACTAGATTTAGTTGTAACATGCCACACTATGCAGAGTTTTCTATGAGGTGAGCACATTACCGGTTTGATTTGAACTTTATGGAGACATAAATCTCTTAGACCCATAGGTGAAAATGTGTTTATCCACACCATGCTGGCATACATCTGGTATCATCACCACCACCACCACCACCACCAATCTCTTCCTGCTCCTGTACCACCTCCATGGCAGTGGAAGCCTCACTGACACTGTCCAACTCCGACACTACCTGCTGACCCGCAGGCGCCCCTGCCAGGCCGGCCCCCACGGCAAACATCTCTGAAATTTTCTGCACATAGCAGCATCAGTCACAAGAGCTGTTTTTTCTTTTCCCTCAGTTTTTCTGCACCACCTTTCCATTTTATCTTGTTTGTGACTCACTTTGTTTTTTCCATTCTACTGTATTGTCTCTCTCTCTCTCTCTCTCTCTCTCTCTCTCTCTCTCTCTCTCTCTCTCTCTCTCTCTCTCTCTCTCTCTCACATCATGATTGCTCATCATTAAATGTGATTGGACAAGAGGGGTCTAGAACATGTGTGGGTGGAACACCCGGACCTCTGTAGCCTATCATAGGGCCATAACTGGGTCATGATATTCTTTTGACGGACAAGTCACTAGGCCTATGCTGTATCTGCAGGCTGCAGCTGAGCTCTGTGGGTGTGTGCATGTCTCTGACCGTGGGTTGAGAGAATTACCATGGCAAGGCGCAGTAAAAAAAAAAAACGGGCAGCCCATTATTGATCAGCCCACCAGGAAAGATCCCTGTACTCCCAATGGATAATCCACCCATGTATTCATGACAAAAGTGTGATTTTTGTGTGTGTGTGTGTGTGTGTGTATAAGTCACACTGGAGTATAAGTCACAGGACCTTACAAACTTATGAAGAAAAAAACCATAACAAAAAGCAAAATGCAACTCATCTTTGGAAAATACAGTAAACATCTCAAAAAGAAACATTACAAAGTACAAACTAAATCAAAACGCACACAATTGATTGAATGATTGTGTCATTATGAGTAACATGGAAAAAAGAACCTTAAATTGCTTTTAAGTCAGTCATTTGTTTTTGTTTGCTCAGATTTGGCACAACACAGATTGACATACACATGAAACCAAAGTGGTGCTCAGTGGCACCAAAAGTGGTTCCCTTGTGTTTACGAGCTCCCCGCCAAACAAAAACTTATTTTTAATGCAATTTAGCACCATTTACGTTGCGTGTGCATGGGAGTTTTTTCAGCACAAGTTTTACTCCGGATGTCCTTACTGATTGAACTCCAGTGACCTCTAAAAATTTTACATTTACTATAGGTTTTTCAGCTGGTTCCACAAATTTTTACTGTTAAAAGGAGAAACACAATCTGTAATTAATTGTAACATTTTCTTTTACCAGTTATACAACTGAGAATTCTGGAACCACTGAAGTAAAATTATTTTTGGTCTTGGGATGTTTGGTCTTGGCGCTTTTGGTCTTCGTATTTTTGGTCTTCGTATTTTCTGTCTTGGTCCTTCTGGTTTGGGAACAAACATATTGCTTGTGTGCTGTGAACACTTGAGGTTGCAAGAGTGAAAAATCCCATTTTCCAAAAAATCCCTCAGACTCTGTAATATCTCATCCTGTTTCAGAAGCGTCCTCACAGGTAGGACACAAGGTCTTTGTCTAACCTGATGTAATAGTTCGGCTCCAGCTGCACGTTGACACTTCCTGCTCCCACACAAACTCCTTCCTGCTCCAGTAACCTCTGACAATAAAGTGCGTCTGCCTGAACTCCTAAAGCCTGCAAATAAAAATAAAATTAAAAAAGCACACGCACCAGCACACGCTCCCAGACATGACTTGAAGAGTCATTTCAACAAAATATATAAAAAAAATCTCAGAAACTGTAAAAAGTAAAAAGAGTTTAGCGTTTACACTTTTGGTAAGAAGATAAATTTTGCCTTTAAAAAAGGGGGATGGGATGTCTTTAAATGTCCAATCACAGCTTCAATCCCTCAGGCGTCACTGCATTAAAAACCGACAACAACAACTGTGTAAAGGATCTTACCGCATGGGCTCAGGAACCATTCAGAAAACCATTGTCAGTTAACACAGTTCGTCACTACATCTACAAGTGCAAGTTTAAACTCTACCATGCAAAGTGAAAGCCATACATCAACAACATCCAGAAACACCGCCACCTTCTCTGGGCCTGAGCTCATTTGAAATGGACAGACGCAAAGTGGAAAAGTGTGCTGTGGTCTGATGAGTCCACATTTGAAATGCTCATACTCATACTCATCTTCAACCGCTTTTCCGGGTTCGGGTCGCGGGGGCAACAGCTCCAGCAAGGGACCCCAGACTTCCCTTTCCCATGCCACATTGACCACCTCTGACTGGGGGATCCTGAGGTGTTCCCAGGCCAGTGTGGAGATATCTCTCCACCTAGTCCTGGGTCTTCCCCAGGGTCTCCTCCCAGATGGACGTGCCTGGAACACCTCCCTAAGGAGGCGCTCAGGAGGCATCCTTACCAGATGCCCGGAACCACCTCAGCTGGCTCCTTTCAACGTGAAGGAGCAGCGACTCTACTCCGAGCTCCTCACGGATGACCGAACTTCCCACCCTATCTCTAATGGTAAGAAGGTCAAATTGTTTTTGGAAATCATGGACGTTGTGTCCTCCAGACAAAAGAGGAAAAAGACCATCCGGATTGTTACCAGCGCAAAGTTAAAAAGCCAGCATCTGTGATGGTATGGGGGTGTGTTAGTGCCCATGGCATGGGCAACTTACACATCTGTGATGGCACCATCAATGCTGAAAGGTACATCCAGGTTTTGAAGTAACTGCTGCCATCCAAGCAACGTCTTTTTCAGGGAGGTCCCTGCTTATTTCAGCAAAACAATGCCAAGCCACATTCTGCACGTGTTACAACAGCGTGGCTTCGTAGTAAAAGAGTGCAGGTACTAGACTGGCCTGCCTGCAGTCCAGACCTGTCGCCTATTGAAAATGTGTGGCGCATTATGAAGCGCAAAATACGACAACAGAGACCCCGGACTGTTGAACAACTGAAGTCGTACATCAAGCAATTAGTGTCCTCAGTTCCCAAACGCTGATTTGAAGCGAAACGTCCTCACGTCAAGCAACCCAGTCCAGTCGAAGATTCAAGCTTCTCTACTTACTGAGTGTTGTTAGAAGGAAAGGTGATGTAACACAGTGGTAAACATACCACTGTCCCAGCTTTTTTGAAACGTGTTGCAGAGGCATCCATTTCAAAATGAGCAAATATTTGCATAAAAACAATAAAGTTTATCAGTTTGAACATTAAATATCTTGTCTGTGTGGTGTATTCAACTGAATATAGGTTGACAAGGATTTGCAAATCCTTGTATTCTGTTTTTATTTACATTTTACACAACGTCCCAACTTCATTGGAATTGGGGTTGTATATCTTGACAAACAAGAAGCCTAGATGGTTCAAACTTGGTGGAAATACTACTTGGATAAATATCTTGGAGTAGATACATTTAGGAATACTTAGAAAAGTTGTCAAGGAAAATGCAGCCTGAAGAACACTTTTTATTCTTTTTGTTTTTGTATATCTTGACAACCAAGAAGCCTCGATGGCTCAAATGTGGTGAGAACATTACTTAGATGATAATAATAATAATAATAATAATGTTCTGCAGTGTGGGTCCAAAAGGAAACCATCTGTGTCACCAACCTTTGCTTCTTTTATGAACCAACATGGAAGCTGCAGACGGGCAAAACACGTATCGCTGGTCGGCAGCTCATCTCTGGTAAAGTGTTCAGGAACTCACAAGCCCGCTGAGCATTCTGGGACAGAGTCATCTGACTGGAGACAATCTCCTAAAAATGATGCACAGAAACAACCACACTGTAGCCATTTGTAGCCTGTTTGTGTGTTGGTTGACTCCTCTCCTTTTGTTGCTTTCTACCGAACATGGTACGACAGTGAAAGTTGAGTAGAAAATTGCTGTCAAAACATATAATTTTGGCAAAGGATGAGGTCAAGAAATTGGATATTCAGCTCAGCTTGGACTGTGTGGGACGCATTTAGGTGTATTAAAAGAATCACCTTGGAAAGGTCAGCCAGGGGTCAATCATTTGAGTGAAGGTGAAGATCATTGAGGTGAAAATGTCACATTGCCACGGCCATTACTGTCTTCACACCCGGGGCCCGTATCTGCAAAGCAACTCAAAGTCCTCTCAAAGAGCTCCTAACTTAGCCTAAAATTTCCTGACAAGGAATCTTAGCCTAAGAGTGAGTCAGCAGGTGTCTGAGAGCAACTCTAAGCAAGGAGGAGACAGAAACTCCTATCTTTGTGAGGAGGCGGAGTTGACTCTGTTGCTTGGTATGTTGCAGTCGTCTAAGAGCTGTGATTGGTTATTACCTAAAGGGGAGGAGAAATAAAAAAACAAATGCGCTCTGCCATCCTAGTCATGAATGTACAGTGAAATCAGCCGATCATATAACCTGAACTGCGAGACATGTAATCGTGAGGATAACTTTGTTATGATAATGAAACTCAGTAAAATTAAATGAATTGTTACACAGCTTGAAAATGTTTGAATGTACTTCATTCACATGCCAATTATTTATATAGTAAAAGTGTGTGTGCGTGCATTAATTTAGTATGTTCATTGTGTGTACATAATATAACTGTAAACACATTAAAAATGCATGCATGACATAAAAAGTGAAAACACTTCTTTCCATTGTGGTCCATTTAAAATCAAATTACAAAATAGATGTAATAATAAAAGAAAATAACTATATTAATAATAGCAATAACAATAGTAATAATAATAATGAAAATAACATTAATTATAATTATAAAAATAATGATAATATATGATAACAAGAACCTAAACCATTTATAAATACAGTACGACAGTCAATTAACATAAAATACGAGGTCTGTTAGAAAAGAAACCGACCTTTTTATTTTTCTAAAAAACTATATGGATTTGAATCACGTGCGATTACGTCAGACAAGCTTGAACCCTCGTGCGCATGTGTGAGAGACTGGCGCTTCGCTTTATCAAAATTTTTGCAGAAACTGTGAGGCAGATCCGAGTGGACACCATTCGAGACATTCAGACGGTTTTCGGTGAAAATTTTAAGGGCTGATGAGAGATTATGGAGTGTTACTGTCGCTTTAAGGACTGCCCATGGAGCCGGACGGCGCGCCGCGCCCCAAGCCGCCGTCGTCAGCCTGTTTCGAGCTGAAAACTTCCAAATTTAAGCCTCTGTTGACCCAGGACATCGTGAGAGAACAGAGAAGTTTCAGAAGAGGTTGGGATCAGCAGTTTATCTGGATATTCCACTGTTAAAGGAGATTTTGTAATGAAAGACGTGCGGACAGATTCGCGCGTCGGCACGCAGCCGCTCATCGCATGGCGCCACAGAAAAACACCTCCGTGTTGATAACCATTTGTAAGATTCAGGCGGTTTTCGATGGCTTTCAGTCGAGTGATTATCCGAGAAATTGTTTAACAGCTGGGCATGTTCAAACTTGTCCTGTGAGACTTCCAACGGAGGTGTTTTGCTGTGGCGCCGCGCCATGAGCGGCTGGGTGCCGATGCGCGAATCCGTCCACACGTCTTTCATTACAAAATCTCCTTTAACAATTCAATCAATCAATCAATTTTTTTTTTTATATAGCGCCAAATCACAACAAACAGTTGCCCCAAGGCGCTTTATATTGTAAGGCAAGGCCATACAATAATTATGTAAAACCCCAACGGTCAAAACGACCCCCTGTGAGCAAGCACTTGGCTACAGTGGGAAGGAAAAACTCCCTTTTAACAGGAAGAAACCTCCAGCAGAACCAGGCTCAGGGAGGGGCAGTCTTCTGCTGGGACTGGTTGGGGCTGAGGGAGAGAACAAGGAAAAAGACATGCTGTGGAGGGGAGCACAGATCGATCACTAATGATTAAATGCAGAGTGGTGCATACAGAGCAAAAAGAGAAAGAAACAGTGCATCATGGGAACCCCCCAGCAGTCTACGTCTATAGCAGCATAACTAAGGGATGGTTCAGGGTCACCTGATCCAGCCCTAACTATAAGCTTTAGCAAAAAGGAAAGTTTTAAGCCTAATCTTAAAAGTAGAGAGGGTGTCTGTCTCCCTGATCTGAATTGGGAGCTGGTTCCACAGGAGAGGAGCCTGAAAGCTGAAGGCTCTGCCTCCCATTCTACTCTTACAAACCCTAGGAACTACAAGTAAGCCTGCAGTCTGAGAGCGAAGCGCTCTATTGGGGTGATATGGTACTACGAGATCCCTAAGATAAGATGGGACCTGATTATTCAAAACCTTATAAGTAAGAAGAAGAATTTTAAATTCTATTCTAGAATTAACAGGAAGCCAATGAAGAGAGGCCAATATGGGTGAGATATGCTCTCTCCTTCTAGTCCCCGTCAGTACTCTAGCTGCAGCATTTTGAATTAACTGAAGGCTTTTTAGGGAACTTTTAGGACAACCTGATAATAATGAATTACAATAGTCCAGCCTAGAGGAAATAAATGCATGAATTAGTTTTTCAGCATCACTCTGAGACAAGACCTTTCTGATTTTAGAGATATTGCGTAAATGCAAAAAAGCAGTCCTACATATTTGTTTAATATGCGCTTTGAATGACATATCCTGATCAAAAATGACTCCAAGATTTCTCACAGTATTACTAGAGGTCAGGGTAATGCCATCCAGAGTAAGGATCTGGTTAGACACCATGTTTCTAAGATTTGTGGGGCCAAGTACAATAACTTCAGTTTTATCTGAGTTTAAAAGCAGGAAATTAGAGGTCATCCATGTCTTTATGTCTGTAAGACAATCCTGCAGTTTAGCCAATTGGTGTGTGTCCTCTGGCTTCATGGATAGATAAAGCTGGGTATCATCTGCGTAACAATGAAAATTTAAGCAATACCGTCTAATAATACTGCCTAAGGGAAGCATGTATAAAGTGAATAAAATTGGTCCTAGCACAGAACCTTGTGGAACTCCATAATTAACTTTAGTCTGTGAAGAAGATTCCCCATTTACGAGGTCTATTAGAAAAGTATCCGACCTTATTATTTTTTCAAAAACCATATGGATTTGAATCACGTGTGATTACATCAGACATGCTTGAACCCTCGTGGGCATGCAAGAGTTTTTTCACGCCTGTCGGTTACGTCATTCGCCTGTGGGCAGTCTTTGAGTGAGGAGTCGTCCACCCGCTCGTCGATTTTTTTCATTGTTTAGGAATGGCTCAGAGACTGTTGCTTTGTTTGATAAAAATTTTTTCAAAACTGTAAGGCACAACTGAGTGGACACCATTCAATAAATTCAGCTGGTTTTCGGTAAAAATTTTAACGGCTGATGAGAGATTTTGGTCTGGTAGTGTCGCTTAAGGACGGCCCACGGCGCCTGACGGCGATCTGCGCTTCGAGGCGGCAGCGTCTCAAGTTGAAAACTTCCACATTTCAGGCTCTGTTGACGCAGTAAGTCGTCAGAGAACAGAGAACTTTCAGAAGAAGTCGGCATGAGGAGTTTATTCGGACATTCCATTGTTAACGGTCATTTTGTAATGAAAGAACGTGCGGGCAGAGTCGCATGTCGGGCCGGACCCGACCGCGGGGGGTCGCGGCAGGAAAAACACCTCCGTTGGAAATCTTAACGGGCAAGTTGGAACATGCCCAAGCTGTTAAACAATTTCTCAGTTACTCACTTGTTGAAAGCCATTAAAAGCCGCCTGAATTCTACAAATGGTTTTCAACACGGAGGTGTTTTTCCTGTCGCGGCGCACACAGATTTGCCGAGTCGTCACGGAAACGACTCGGCGAATTTGCGCGCACGTCTTTCATTAAAAAAATGTCCTTAAACAGTGGAATGTCCGCATAAATTCCTCATGCCGGCCTCTTCTGAATCTTCTCTGTTCTCTCACGATGTCCTGGGTGAATTAAGCCTTAAATTAGGATGTTTTAAGCTCGAAACAGGCCGACGACAGCGCCTGGAAGCGCTGCAGGACGTCCCGCTCCGTGGGAAGTCCTTACACCGACAGAAACACCCCATAATCTCTCATCAGCCGTTAAACTTTTCACAGAAAACCATCTTAATTTCTCGAATAGTGTCCACTCGGATATTCCTCACAGGTCCAGAAAAAATTTTGATAAAGCAACGCGCGCCGTCTCGAGCAGCGTGTGAAACAAAGGAATTCAGCCGAGAGGGCGCGACCACATCTCACTCAAGGCCTGCCCACAGGGAAATGACGTCACCGACACGTGTGAAAAAACTCACGCATGCGCATGAGGGTTCAAGCATGATTGGTGTAATCGCATGTCATTCAAATCCATATAGTTAAAAAAAAAATAAAAGGGTCGGTTTATTATCTAAGAGACCTCGTACATGAACAAATTGTAATCTATTAGACAAATATGATTCAAACCACCGCAGCGCAGTGCCTTTAATACCTATGGCATGCTCTAATCTCTGTAATAAAATTTTATGGTCAACAGTATCAAAAGCAGCACTGAGGTCTAACAGAACAAGCACAGAGATGAGTCCACTGTCCGAGGCCATAAGAAGATCATTTGTAACCTTCACTAATGCTGTTTCTGTACTATGATGAATTCTAAAACCTGACTGAAACTCTTCAAATAGACCATTCCTCTGCAGATGATCAGTTAGCTGTTTTACAACTACCCTTTCAAGAATTTTTGAGAGAAAAGGAAGGTTGGAGATTGGCCTATAATTAGCTAAGATAGCTGGGTCAAGTGATGGCTTTTTAAGTAATGGTTTAATTACTGCCACCTTAAAAGCCTGTGGTACATAGCCAACTAACAAAGATAGATTGATCATATTTAAGATCGAAGCATTAAATAATGGTAGGACTTCCTTGAGCAGTCTGGTAGGAATGGGGTCTAATAAACATGTTGATGGTTTGGATGAAGTAACTAATGAAAATAACTCAGACAGAACAATCGGAGAGAAAGAGTCTAACCAAATACCGGCATCACTGAAAGCAGCCAAAGATAACGATACGTCTTTGGGATGGTTATGAGTAATTTTTTCTCTAATAGTTAAAATTTTGTTAGCAAAGAAAGTCATGAAGTCATTACTAGTTAAAGTTAATGGAATACTCAGCTCAATAGAGCTCTGACTCTTTGTCAGCCTGGCTACAGTGCTGAAAAGAAACCTGGGGTTGTTCTTATTTTCTTCAATTAGTGATGAGTAGAAAGATGTCCTAGCTTTACGGAGGGCTTTTTTATAGAGCAACAGACTCTTTTTCCAGGCTAAGTGAAGATCTTCTAAATTAGTGAGACGCCATTTCCTCTCCAACTTACGGGTTATCTGCTTTAAGCTACGAGTTTGTGAGTTACACCACGGAGTCAGGCACTTCTGATTTAAAGCTCTCTTTTTTAGAGGAGCTACAGCATCCAAAGTTGTCTTCAATGAGGATATAAAACTATTGACGAGATACTCTATCTCACTTACAGAGTTTAGGTAGCTACTCTGCACTGTGTTGGTATATGGCATTAGAGAACATAAAGAAGGAATCATATCCTTAAACCTAGTTACAGCGCTTTCTGAAAGACTTCTAGTGTAATGAAACTTATTCCCCACTGCTGGGTAGTCCATCAGAGTAAATGTAAATGTTATTAAGAAATGATCAGACAGAAGGGAGTTTTCAGGGAATACTGTTAAGTCTTCTATTTCCATACCATAAGTCAGAACAAGATCTAAGATATGATTAAAGTGGTGGGTGGACTCATTTACTTTTTGAGCAAAGCCAATAGAGTCTAATAATAGATTAATAGATCACTTTCTTACAATGTGTTAAATGTATCCACATTTGCCTTTCTCCTATTTTTAAGGCTGTGGGTGTAGTGAGCAGTACTTGGAATGGACCTTCCCACTTGGGTGAGTGCCAGTGTTTCCTCTTGATGCTTCTTATCAGTACCCAGTCTCCAGGTACCACTTTAGGGTCGTCCTGTGGAGAGATGGGATCATCAATGTTTGAGGTCCTGTCCTTTTGCTTTTCCAGCATTTTCCTCATATAATCTGCCAAATTTGCTTCTTCTGGAACATCCCAGATTTGTCCATAATGTGGGAGTCGGTATCTTCTTCCGAACAGCGTTTCATATGGCGTCAGTCCTGTCATACTGGTAATGTTTATGTACATCTTCACCAAATCTATACAGTGTGTCCATGGTCTGCCTGTTTCGTCCATAGTTTTCTTTAATCTGTTCTTGACCGTACCATTCATTCTTTCCACTAATCCGGCACTTTGTGGATGATAAGCACAGTGATTCTTAAGGTTAATCTGTAGCGCTTCTCCTACATGTTGCACCATGGCGTTAACGAAGTGTGCTCCATTATCTGAATAGACGGTTTCTGGTATTCCAAATCGTGGAATGATATCCTTACACAACGCTTTTGCTACTGTAAGTGCATCTGCATGCTTGGTAGGGAACAATTCTACCCATTTCGAGAAGGCATCAATTATGACTAAACAAAATTCCTTTCCTTCATATTTATTTAACTGAATGTAATCCATGTGTATTACTTGGAAGGGATATTGTGGTGTTGGAAATTTGCCTCTCTGGGGCCTCAATTGGCCCTGTGAGTTGTGTTTTGCACACGTCATGCATGCTCTGCAATGCTGCTTTGCATACGCATCAAACCCATAAAGACAAAAAATAGGCTGTAACTGGGATACCATACCCCCTGATGAGACATGTGTTACGCCATGGCTCATAACTGCTGCCCATTTAAACATATTTTTTGGCAATATGGGTTTCTTTTGTGGTCATGTGTACAGATCATTTGTAAATGTAGCTCCTTTGTTTAACCACATTTGTTTTTCTTTCTCAGGTGCCTGCTGTTGCATCTCAGCAAGCAGTGTATGATCCAAACTCACATCTAAAGTGGTCTCTTGCATAACGAAAACAGAGGACACTGCAGCTGCTTTTGCAGTTCTGTCAGCGAAGTCATTTCCTTTTGAGACTAAATCTGAACCTTTGGTGTGAGCCGCACATTTGCATATAGCAATCTTATGTGGTAATTGAACAGCTTTCAGCAAGGCTGTCAAAAGGGTGGCGTGAGTCACAGGTTTTCCTGATGATGTTACCATACCACGCTCCTCCCATAGCTTTGCAAACACATGCACTGTGCTGAAAGCGTACTGACTGTCTGTATAAATAGTTACGGATTTATCTTTAAACAAATGACAGGCGGCTGTTAAGGCGACCAATTCTGCAGCCTGAGCTGAAAATGAAGAGGGTAGCGACGTAGAGTCCAATACTTCTGAATTTGTGACAACAGCATATCCAGATTGCGTCTGTCCACAAGCATTTTTAGTGGACGAGCCATCCACATACACAACTGCGCTGTGTGGGATGGGCGTATCCTGAAGATCTTGGCGAGCCTTCATGCAGACTGTTGCTACATCAAGGCAATTATGCGGCTCACCGTCCTCAGGCAAAGGTATCAATGTTGACGGATTTAATGTCGTGCACCGTTCCACTGTTAGATGTGGTTGTGACAACAGCAAAGACATACACGAAAGATGTCTAGCTGGAGACAAGAATGTCATGTTTGTTTGCAATAGAAGTGCTGAAACTGCATGTGGGACTTTCAATGTCAACTGATGGAACAGAACAACGTTACTACTTCTTTGAATAGCCATGGAGGCTGCAATCACAGCTCGCACACATGGCGGCAAGGCACTTGCCACTGCATCCAATCTAGATGAGTAGTATGCCACTGGTCTTAATTTGGTGCCATGTGATTGTAATAAGACACTTGTCATGAAATTGTTTCTACAATCCACTGTCTGAATGAATGGCTTACTATAATCCGGTAGTGCCAAAACTGTAGATGACACTAATGTTTGTTTACTTTCACAAATGCTTCCTCAGCATCTTTGTTCCATTCCAACACGGTTGACATTGAAATATCATTTTTATACATCAAATCTGAAAGTGGACTAGTCAACTCTGCATAGCAAGGAATCCACGCTCTGCAATAGTTTGTCAGTCCAAGAAATGACATCATCTGCGTTTTGGTTTGTTGGTTTTGGAGCATTCAAAATTGCTTCTTTCCTATCAGACAGAATAGTGCGTCCTGTAGCTGATAAACTCATGCCCCAAATACTTCACTTTGTCCCTACACAAT
Organism: Thalassophryne amazonica; assembly: GCF_902500255.1. NCBI lineage: Eukaryota > Metazoa > Chordata > Actinopteri > Batrachoidiformes > Batrachoididae > Thalassophryne > Thalassophryne amazonica. The sequence continues at coordinate 1,796 of NW_022986363.1, read as the reverse complement.
TGCACTTTATTTTTGCTCACTTTATGGCCATTGCCCAAATAGAAAACACAGCAGTGCTACTGTGTCAGTGATGCAGTTTTCACGTGTATCAGAAGCAATTAAGATGTCATCAACATACACTAGTAACTGGCTGTCTGCGGGTGGAACAAACTTAGCTAAGCAGGCTGACATGACTTGGGAATAAATGGTTGGACTTTCTGCATAACCCTGTGGCAATCTGGTAAATGTGTATCGTTGCCCTTCGAAAGTAAAGGCAAACCAAAACTGACTATCTGGATCTACCGGTACAGAGGAAAAACGCATTACTGATGTCTATTACAGAAAAACAGCTGGACGTGGTCTTAATGAATTCAACAAAGTGTGCGGATCTGGAACACACGGTGCTCTTTTAACCACAGCAGCATTCACTGCTTGGAGGTCTTGAATCATTCTCATCCCAATGAGGGTGGAGCTTTTTAACCGGAAATATCGGTGTGTTACATGGAGAGTCTGGACATGGAATTATTACTCCTGCTTTTGATAGATCACCAATAACTGGTCGTATTCCTCAATGCATCTGGCTTTAATGGGTACTGTCTTACACATGGTCTGTATTCTGTTTTTGGTCTATGACTACAGGCCTGTGCATTCTTAATTAGTCCTACATCTGAAGGACCTGTTGTCCACCAATCCTGAGGGTACTGAAAGAAAGAAGCTCATCCTCTTTCAGGACTCAACTGAAACACTCAGGACTGCGAAGTGGACACATCAATATGTGTTCCTGCCGTCAGCACCAATGAGACATAACTGGAACTTTATACAGTTTAGTTGATGGACTGAACTCTGTGCGTGGCCCAACTCTGCTCCAATCAGTGGCTGACAATGCTGTCATGATTGTCAGTCCCAAATCTTGCCACTCTGTCAAATATGGTTTACAGAGTGACACATGTAATGGCATGCCTGTGAATCTCAATTTCAAGATATCCTCAGTGGCACCTGTCACTGTTATGACAGCTGTTGAGTTGCCATCATGAATCAGATCTGTAATTTCCATCTTTACAGGTGAAATGCCATTCAATTTGTTTTCGTAGTCACCATCAGGACCTGGAGTGTCTTTGTGCCACATTGTGACATGCAGGTCAGGTGGTGACATCTTTTGTTCAGGTTGTTTCAGTAAGGCTGTAGTTTGCAGGATGATATTTTTACCCCATCCTGCAGCATCTTCTTCAGAAATGTCAAACGTATAATAATAATGGAATATGGCGTTCTCACTTTCTTCTCTGACCATAGTGACGTCCCCTACCCGTTTGACGACTAGTTTCCCTTGTTCTACAATTATGGACAATCCCAATGCTGTTAACCCATCTCGTCCCAGGAGATTTACGGGACACTGCGGCATATTCAGCAATGGCATTGTACACGTCATTCCAAATGGATCTTCCAGTGTTACTGGTTTGGTAATAGGGACGTCTGATGTCTGCCCATTTGCAGAAGGAACCCTAAAGGTTTCGTTACTTAATTTATGAACAAGCATGTTGTCATTACATGTAGTTCTGCACGCACCTGTGTCACAAAGAAACACCACTGGTAGTCCATCCAATAACAAAGTCACTTCTGGTTTTGGTACTGGATTTCCCAGTAGTGCACATAAATCCATATCACACTCAGGATCACTCACTGGTGTGGTATTGTGGATTATGGAATCTAGTCATTGTGGATACTGTGGTTGTGGAGGGTTGTTTCCTTGTGGGACGCCTCCCGTTGCTCCCTCTGCTGGTGGTGGTGGACACTGTCTTGCAATATGTCCTCTCTGCCAC
>NW_022986362.1:0-66588 GCF_902500255.1 Thalassophryne amazonica | reverse complement strand
ATTAAAATAGAGAAAGGGATGATACACCCATTCTGTATAGCTAAAGGCTTAGTAGCACAATACATAAGCGATTGGCAGGTAGGGACGACCCAGCCAAAACACCACATACAGTGTATGCAAAAGCAGCAAGAATACAAACCGGCCAAAACAGCATGGAACATTACCGTCTGTCACACCCTGCCAGCAGCAGGCATACAGTGTGAACAAATAGTACCGGCCACAGGGGGGTCTGTAATTGGACTGAATCTCACCCATGCTTCATGGGTATCTACTCCAAATTTAGCTAAGGGAACGGTACCCTTAGCTGACATCTTTTGGATATGCGGACAAAAAAGGAAACTCCTGTCATCGCTGTCCCCGAATTGGAAAGGCCTTTGTGCTCCTGTGATGCTCACAGGAGCAATAACAGTAATTGAAATGCCAAATTCAATACAACCCATGCCACAGAAACTTCGTAAGAAAAGAGGAATAATGACGTTTAAACAGACTACAACATCACAGTAAGAAACGGGATACCAGAAGGGATACCCCGACAGTTAGAAGCCATAGACAGTAGCAGAGTTAAAGCAGATGAAGATGCGGATAAATGGGGATGGGCATTGGCTCTGTTTGGGGTTACTCCAAAAATCCGTTCTAGGTTCCAGGAGGTGCAGTGGATTAATTACTTGTGGTATAATCAGCAAAGATACCTGAACTGGACATTGGCAGCAGTAGGAGCCTTAACCGAACAACTGCACGCCACCTCGCTAATGACAATGCAAAATAGATTAGCTATCGAGATGATGATGGCTGATGAACAAGGAGTTTGTATTATGATCAAAGCCACCGAATGTTGCACAGCTATTCCCATGCGTACAGGGGAAGACGGAAATTTGACAGAGCTCTTAATCACACTTGAAGAGATGCAACAGGAACTGTTAAGTAACTCCATAGGAGGGAGAAATGAAACTGACGATTCTGGATACATTGTAGGGAATGGAATGAATATTGGCCCACTGTTTTCACTGTTTGGGACTCTAAGGAGAGGGTGGATATCATGGAAAGACTGGTTATACCAGATAGGTGTAATCTTGGCACTAACAGGGGTGGCGGTCTTGCTGGTAATATGTTGTGGTGTTCCCTTGATAAATTTCTGGTCAATAAATTGATTTCATCCACAGTAGGACAGCTCCCACTGTTAGCCATCCGAGCCCTAGAAGAAAGCACAAACGAAACAGACAGAGAACCAGAATATATGGAAATGGATGAAATACCAATTATCCTCCCCGACAGCCCCCAGCTCCCTAATATTGTGGCGTATACCCCAGATAGGGAGGACTGGGATGGACCGTGCTTGGTGATATTGTAGACGAGGAAGAAGACATGCACGCACATTTACATTCACACACATGCACCCACAAAAATGAGGGATAGGATAGACAATATCTGAAAGAATGACATGGAGCTGTAATAATGAACGTATATGTATATTACTAGGACACAGGAGTATGGCTGAGAGACCAGACTCCCCTGATCAGGGACCTATGCCTGATCTGCCTCTATCAAGTCTGATTGGACTCTCAGAACTGTTTGGAGAAGAGGATATACAGGAGGGATGGTCGAGACATGATTGGTCGCCACAGCCGCCTTCCATCCAGCAGCTAAACCAGTTGGCAACAGAAGGATCTTCATCGTTCCAGCACCTGGCGATGACGGCTTCACAGAATCTGCCTGCAGCAAGAGTCGGCCCGAGGACTCCACCATCACCTGAAAGACCCTTTGGACTCAGGAACAGCCATGGAGACAGTCACATGTGCCAGTGGCAACGATACCCTCCAGGGGAGGCAGCCAAGGTCGGCCATATGCAGCAACCGCCCGAGTGCATCCTAGACCCAATTCACTGCTAGGACCTGTCCCCAGCTTTCCACCCCCAAGGCAGGAGAGATATTCTGATCAGCCCAGTACCTCTGGAGGAGGATCAGCAGGGGTAGACCTTAGCCGAACTCACCCACCAGGACAGAGGGGAGCTTTGTACAGGCTGCTAAATGCCCAGAGTGTCCCACCCACTTGCCTGTGCGACATCAACAATACTCCCCCACACACGAAATGCCTTCCCCCTTGTACTTCCTGTCCCCTGGACTGCACAACCTTAATCTGGTCATGGTCACCCCACAGGACATGGCAATCTTGGTTCGAGGGCTTCGTCTTCCACAAGAGTCTGTTCCAAAAACCTTGGAGCAGCTCCTGCCCCTCACAAATCACATTCCCCATGAGCTATTTGAGGAAATCATGCCACAACTAAGTCAGACAGCTGCATACCTGTTCAGGATACACCGTGACAATGCCAACATCTCTTGTGCTCAGGAGGGCCTCCATACTCAACTGTGTGGTCTTCAGTCTAGTATGGACATGCTAGCCTGCATGATGGAGCATATGGAAAGGGAACAGCTAGGGCTGGCCACCACCACCCTGAATGTGGGCAAGAATTCTCTGGGGGCCCTGTACAACCTGGCCAAGCAGCACAAGGAGCTGGAAAGATCCATCAGAGAACTGCACGACTGTCTGAAAGCCAGAATTCCTGATCCTTCCCCCACTACCCCTGAAAGGCCAACCTCCCCATGTTCCCCAACTCTCCCAAAACTTCAGATGCTGAGTAAATGCTGAGGAGCGCGGACTGACGTAATGGCACTGAACACGGACTATGATCTTGGTTCTTGAGTTTGAATTGCGGACTGGTTTCAGAAATCTGAGTGTAAATAAAACAAAGAAGGATATATGTTAGTAACAAAGGTTGGGTAAATGTCTGTCCTTACCATCATCTGCGTAACACAGATAAAGCTAAATGCATACACATAGATATCACATTGCAAAGTTATAAAAAGGGGACCCTTACACGGCGTGTTTGTAGATTTAGTAGTAAAGATGCACCATAGGGACCCCTTTTTCTTAAATTATAGCATGCCTCAAGAGACATGCATCGCCTAAATTTGGCATCTGGCCAAAAAGGGCATTAGAAAACAAGCTGAAAAAGAAGAAAAACAAAGTGGAGAATGTTGAGAAATGGCCTATAATGAAAACCATTATATGATTGACTAAGGCAAATGACTTAAGGACGGACATGAAGGGAAACCATTTATTGTGTTTATCATTTAACTAGACATAGCTGCGCTAACCTTAGAATAGTTTCTTGATTGGTTGACTAAATAGTGGTAACGTAGGCGTTATTTGATGCATTTAAGTAATACATGTGTGACTCTTTAACAAAATAATATGTAGAACCAAGTATAATGGGTTGGAGCCTCTGGTCGAGTGAGACAATAGATGCCAGAAGATGATTGGTTGCACTGATGTCAATGTAAAGCCTTTACTTTGCCATGATTAAGAGGTTGCTGTAACTTGTTTTAGGTGGCCATTTTAAGTGCCTTAAATTATACCAAAACTCAATGTTTGAATGTCACCTTGTGTTGATACAATCCAGCTAATTGATCACCTTGTGCCTTAGTATGTAGGTTCACCTGCACTTCAATATATTTACCGTGTGACGTATCACTGATATTCATATCCGCACCAGAGTTATCAGTACGTCGAGTGATGTGTTTTTCTTTTTTATTGCAATGCACAAATGAGGATGTCTTGTCAGTAAACAACCCAAGAGTATAGTTGATGTAATGGGACTCTTTCGAGTCCCAGAGGAGGGACTGTAGAAGAATTTTTAGGTCCATATTTGAACTGTGATGAACTATCAAGTGTCCTGATCCGAACTGTATGTCCTCTGGTTGAACTAGCAGGTGTTCAACCCAAAAAAAAGGGCTCTATTAGTCATTTAGTCTGTCAGGGGCTTTCCAAGGCCTTTTAGGTGCTTTCCCACAGGCCGCGTGCAGGGGCCTCAGGCCAGCTGCACGTGTGGCTGAGGCCACGTGCGGAGGGGGCCTCAGGCCAGCTGCACCTGTGGCTGAAGGTCTTTTAAAAAAAATCAGTTGTAAATCCTTCATGTTTTAATGGGAGCATTTGTCACATTGAAATAATGGCCTAACACCTGCTTAGGGTTCACTAGAGGACGCTTCCAATAGAAAACCATGTCTTGGGAATGAAATAAATAAAAAAGTCGAAGGAGGAGCGATGCCCGCGGGTCTCCAATAAATAGACGAGCGCGGTTGTCATATTCAGTCTCTCTAGAGGACTCAGTTTGTCTAAGCTTTGTGTCGAAGGCTTAAATAAACGTAAAAACTCTGTGCATTTTATCTTGCTTAAGGCTGAATTATTCTAAAGTGTTGTGTCATTTTCTAGCATATCACTTGCAATTAGTTTGTGTTATCTAAAAGACGACATCCTGAGAAGACTAAAGACGAGCCGCGACATAATCTCTATATGTGTTAGTGATTTATATTTTGAATGAGAATGGAATTGTTCCTTGTTTTTGCTTTTTGTTTTGCCTTTCAATTGTACTGATAAGGAAGTTGAAATAAGAATTTCAGTTATGTTATAATGGAAGATGGGGATGGGATTTAATAAGTTTTCTTCTTCCCACTCCTTTCCCAGCTAAAAGTGTATATTCATCATCATCATCATCATCTATTTTATTTGAGCAGAGGATAAGAAATACAGAAAACAGAAAAAAAAAAAAAAAAAACAGAAAACAATTTAACAATAACATAAAAAACAAAAAAACTGAATTTACTATTAACTCAGGACATTGAATCTGCTCAAAAAGGAGTGGGAGGAAGAAAGCTTATTTAATCCCACCCCTTTATTCAAATTTAACATAAAGTGCATAGCTGCTTCCCGTCAATTAGATAGAAAATTAAGAAAATAATACATTTAAATACTTGTAAATTCCCACAATAGATACCAACAGCAGCAAGAAAACAATACCAGTATAATAAACAAGCGACAAGCACATACCAACAATGGTAAGAAATCAACGATACCAGTTACGGCAAAGAAAACAAACATATGATGCTCATACCAACAATGGTAAGAAAACAACAATACCAATTACAGTAAGAAGCAAACATATAAAAAACATACCAACAATGATAAGAGACAACAATACCAATTATGATGAAGAACCAAACATATGAAAGAAAGAAACATATAATGCACAAACCAACAATTGTGATACAGAGTCATGAGCCATGAATGTAAAATGGCTTTTATTGTTAAGTCTCAATCATTCTATACCGATCCCAGACCCTCTGTTTATAATGTGACTTGAATTCATGAATGTTTTGGCATTGCTTGAGTCTGACGTCCAAACCATTCCATAACTTTGCTCCACATACAGACACACAAAAAATTTTCCGAGTGGTTCTAACTTTTAATAATGTGAATTTGGCAAAACCTCTAAGATTATGAACACACTCTTTAACTGAGAAGAACTTTAGAATGTTACTTGGCAGTGATTTGTTAAATACCTTAAATAAAATCTGTAATGTAGAATATTTTACAAGATCATGAAATTTAAGCAATTTTGATTGCATAAAAAGATTATTGCTATGTTCTAAAAATCCAACTTTATGTATGATCCTTATTGCTCGTTTTTGTAGTATAAATAGTGGTTGTGTTGAACATTGATAGTTGTTACCCCACACTTCAACACAATATGTTAAGTATGGGAGAACTAAAGAACAGTATAATGTACGGAGTGCATTATGATCAAGAAATTGCTTTACCTTATTCATAATAGAGAGGCTTTTTGAAATTTTCATTTTTATGTGTCTGATGTGGGCTTTCCATGTTAATTTACTGTCTATTATTACTCCTAAAAATTTGTTTTCAGCTGAGTTTTCAATTTGGACACTGTCTATACATATTTGTAATTTAGATTTAACCTTATAATTACCAAATATCATTGCTTTTGTTTTATTTAAATTTAATGATAATTTGTTACTGTCCATCCATTTTTTTTATTTTACTTAGTTCGTCATTTACAGTATTTATAAGTTCATTGTAATTATCACTACTGTAGAATATATTTGTATCATCAGCGAATAATATTAGTTTCAGTGATCTAGATGCATTAAAAATGTCATTAATATACATATTAAACAGTTTGGGACCCAACACTGCCCCCTGGGGGACACCACAAGCAATGCCAAGACATTCAGATTTGTAATTTCCCATTTCCACGTATTGGAAGATAACTTTTTATCCAATTTCCTGCAACTCCTCTGATACCATAATTCTCTAATTTGTTGATTAAAATTGAATGGTTAATTGTATCAAATGCTTTTTTAAGATCAATGAATATTCCAACAGCATATCTTTTTCTGTCCAATGCATTAGTAATTTCTTCTATTGCCTCAATAACAGCCATTGAAGTGGTTCTTTTCTTTCTAAAGCCATATTGACCTTCGTTTATTAACTGATATTTTTCTATGAATTTTTCCAAACGAGAGTCAAACAATTTTTCTAGGATTTTTGAAAACTGTGGGAGTAAAGAAATTGGTCTATAATTGGTAAAAAATATGTTTGTTGTCATTTTTGTACAGTGGTATAACTTTTGCAATTTTCATTTTTTCCGGAACACATCCAGTTTGGAATGACAAATTACAGATATAGGTCAGAGGTTTTGAAATGTTGTTGATGACTTTTTTTGACTAATACCATGTCTATATCGTGACAGTCTGTAGACAGTTTGTTTCTGCATTTATTAACAATGTCTTTTATTTCCTGTTCATTTGTTGCTGAAAGAAAAATTTAATTTATGTTTCTTTTTATAATTTCATTAGACTGCTGAATTCCTGGATTTGGGATTTCAGCTGCCAAATCAGGGCCAACATGTACAAAAAATTTATTAAAACCATTCACTATATTATTCATGTTGTAATCATGAACATTTTTATCAATAAAATAATCTGGATATCTTGTATTGGAAGATCCTGGTTTAATTAGGTTGTTCAAAATGTTCCAAGTTTCTTTGATGTTGTTTTTATTTTTTTGTAGAATTTCATCATAGTACAACTTTTTACTTATTCGGATGACTTCTGCTAATTTGTTTTTATATACTTTATATCTTATTTCAGCTTCTTTTGTTTTTGAATTAATAAATTTTTTATAAAGGCTGTTTTTTTTTTTTTTTGCAGGCTTTTAATATTCCTTTAGTTAGCCAAGGACATTTATTGTATCTTTTATTTTTATAGTATTCTTTAAGGGGACAATGTTTTTTATACAACGTGCAGAAAATATCTATAAAATTGCTATATGCACCATCTACATCTGACTCACTGTAGACTGTACTCCAGTCTTGTATACTTAAACTGCTGTTGAAGGCATTTATTGTTTCTTCTGTTCTCATTCGTTTATGGACTACTTTTTTGTCATGATTAGTTTTTTTAAGGTCACAGTCATAAACAATAAAAACAGGTAAGTGATCAGTGATATCACATATGAACAGGCCACTTATAACTTGATTTTCAATAATATTCGTAAAGATATTATCGATTATTGTGGCACTGTGAGATGTTATTCTACTTGGTTTTGTAATTGCTGGATAAAGGGACATACTATACATTGTGTCAGAAAAAGCATCTATTGATTTCAGTTTTTCCAGATTCAAAAGATCTACACTCAACAAAAATATAAATGCAACACTTTTGGTTTTGCTCCCATTTTGTATGAGATGAACTCAAAGATCTAAAACTTTTTCCACATACACAATATCACCATTTCCCTCAAATATTGTTCACAAACCAGTCTAAATCTGTGATAGTGAGCACTTCTCCTTTGCTGAGATAATCCATCCCACCTCACAGGTGTGCCATATCAAGATGCTGATTAGACACCATGATTAGTGCACAGGTGTGCCTTAGACTGCCCACAATAAAAGGCCACTCTGAAAGGTGCAGTTTTATCACACAGCACAATGCCACAGATGTCGCAAGATTTGAGGGAGCATGCAATTGGCATGCTGACAGCAGGAATGTCAACCAGAGCTGTTGCTCGTGTATTGAATGTTCATTTCTCTACCATAAGCCGTCTCCAAAGGCGTTTCAGAGAATTTGGCAGTACATCCAACCAGCCTCACAACCGCAGACCACGTGTAACCACACCAGCCCAGGACCTCCACATCCAGCATGTTCACCTCCAAGATCGTCTGAGACCAGCCACTCGGACAGCTGCTGAAACAATTGGTTTGCATAACCAAAGAATTTCTGCACAAACTGTCAGAAACCGTCTCAGGGAAGCTCATCTGCATGCTCGTCGTCCTCATCGGGGTCTCGACCTGACTCCAGTTCGTCGTCGTAACCGACTTGAGTGGGCAAATGCTCACATTCGCTGGCGTTTGGCACGTTGGAGAGGTGTTCTCTTCACGGATGAATCCCGCTTCACACTGTCCAGGGCAGATGGCAGACAGCGTGTGTGGCGTTGTGTGGGTGAGCGGTTTTCTGATGTTAATGTTGTGGATCGAGTGGCCCATGGTGGTGGTGGGGTTATGGTATGGGCAGGCGTCTGTTATGGACGAAGAACACAGGTGCATTTTATTGAAGGCATTTTGAATGCACAGAGATACCGTGACGAGATCCTGAGGCCCATTGTTGTGCCATACATCCAAGAACATCACCTCATGTTGCAGCAGGATAATGCACGGCCCCATGTTGCAAGGATCTGTACACAATTCTTGGAAGCTGAAAATGTCCCAGTTCTTGCATGGCCGGCATACTCACCGGACATGTCACCCATTGAGTATGTTTGGGATGCTCTGGACCGGCGTATACGACAGCGTGTACCAATTCCTGCCAATATCCAGCAACTTCGCACAGCCATTGAAGAGGAGTGGACCAACATTCCACAGGCCACAATTGACAACCTGATCAACTCTATTCGAAGGAGATGTGTTGCACTGCATGAGGCAAATGGTGGTCACACCAGATACTGACTGGTATCCCCCCCCCCCAATAAAACAAAACTGCACCTTTCAGAGTGGCCTTTTATTGTGGGCAGTCTAAGGCACACTTGTGCACTAATCATGGTGTCTAATCAGCATCTTGATATGGCACACCTGTGAGGTGGGATGGATTATCTCAGCAAAGGAGAAGTGCTCACTATCACAGATTTAGACTGGTTTGTGAACAATATTTGAGGGAAATGGTGATATTGTGTATGTGGAAAAAATTTTAGATCTTCGAGTTCATCTCTTACAAAATGGGAGTAAAACCAAAAATGTTGCGTTTATATTTTTGTTGAGTGTATATTAAAATCCCCACAGACAAATATATTTTTAGTACTTATTTCCGAGAACATTTTTTCCATTTGTTCATTAAAAATGTCAATACTTGAACCAGGTGACCGATATACACAACTTACAATAATATTTTTCCTCTTTTTGTTGTCTATTTCGACTGTCAGACATTCCATTACTCCATCTATTGTTACTGACATACTTTCTACAACCGTAAACTGAATTGTTTTATGAATATATAATGCAACACCACCTCCTGTTTTGTATTTCCTGTTTACATAATGCAACTCATAATCTTCTAAATCAAAATCAATACCTTTTTCCTTTTGTAACCAGGATTCTGATATGGCAATAATACTAAATGGTGATATAAACTGTTGCAAATATTCCTTTATAGAGTTAAAATTAGTGTACAAACTTCGGCTGTTGAAATATATGATTGACAATTTGTCGTCCGAAGTCGTAACATTTGTATACTGGTCTTGTGTATAGTAATCACAGTTCATATTTATTGAAACAAGAAGGTTGTTGACCGGGTCAGTTTCATTTTCCTGATCTTGTGTGTTGTGCTCAGTATATTTAAATGTTTCCAGTTCCTTTTGTTTAAATTGTAAGATTCTCTGTAACAAATCTGTATCTTTGTTGTTCTTTGGTGTGAATATGTTTGTTGAAATGTTCATGGTGGTGTATAGAGTCTCACATTGTTACCTTTATCTTTCAGTTATATTTGTCAAGCTCTTCTATATTTCTCACCACCATAACTTTTGCTTCTTCTGGTGTACCATTCAGTTTGATGAGAATCCTACAATTTGTTACCCACGTTTGCTGAATTCTTTGCTGTTTCTTTAGGTTTCTTGCTTTCTTGGCTATATCGGCATTCTTTTTGGTTAAGTGATCATTCATGAATACATTTGTTCCTTTTAGTTTGAATCTTTGCTTCAAGAGTGCCCTTTTGTTTCTTCTGTTGGCAAATCTTACGATGACGGTTGGCCTCTCTCCGGTTTGTCTCAGAGTGTGACACGCCTCAATGTGCTCCAGGTCCAACTCTATCCCTCTACTCTGGAGGTAGGATGCCACCTGTTGCTCCACAGAGAGCGTCTCCTGCTCACTGGGCTCCTCACCACCACCAACAATTAATTTGGATTCCTGAGATGACCACATCGTTCATACGAGAATGTTGCTCCAGTTCCTCCACTCGCTGCTCCAGCTCTGTGATGCGCCGGTTTTTCTCCTCATTCTGGAGGCGCAGCTGTTTAACCTCCTCCAAAAGTTCCAAGAGCTGTGTCTGCTGCGTTTTGACAGCAGACACATCCTCAGCCAGAGAGTCAAGTGACTCTTTCAAGTCTCCGTAGTTCAATTTGGATGGCATCTTGTTAATAACTCCAACCTTACTTCAAGACAATTCCTCTTGTATTTCCTCACAGGTTTGGCATCCTGCTCAGTCCTGTCTCTGCCGGGGTTTTTATGGCTGTTAGTGCGCTTCAGTCACTTTTCCCAGCCGGTGTTAACTTTGGACACTTGACTTGGCTAACTAGCGTGTAGCCCCGTTAGCTCTCAGTTAACCTCGGCTCCACTCCTTCCTCCTTCCTCCGGGCTTCTTCTCAAACTGCCTCTACAAAGAAGCTGCGACTCTGCTTAGAAACTGGTCCTCTGCTTAGAAGACTGGTCCCATCTGTGTTGCATGGCATCAACCAACTTCTGGCACCAAACAAAATGCAAATCGAAGCCGTCTTCACGCTAAATGCTGGTAACATGGAAGCAAACGTAGTACTACACACTCCTGAACAGGCGGTCATATTGACTGTATATATGTATTGGATACATGTATTTATTTTCCTCTTGTGATGATTTGCTCAGAACATATCAATATATGAATTAAATGAATGAATGAAATGAACTTTCACAAAGTTTGACTTTGATGATAAAAGGTTTGTTCACTGTTTCATAACTCAATGACAAATTTCAACATTTAAATAAATTATTTAAAAAACAGTAAACAGAGTTTAAATCAGTGAGAAAAAGCAGGAGAGGAAACATTTCACAATAAAGGTTCAACAAAAAAATGAACTGTGTATAAGCAAAGTTTAAATAAATTTTATTGTTTATAACAATATTTAACTTTTGATTTGATTATATCTAAATTAGGCAAAAATAAAACAGTTTTAGGCTTTAATGTGAAATATTTGCTTGTTTACCTTCAACGTGTCTTTGTCTGATGTGATTTCACATTTACACAAGTTTTGTCTGTAAAGGCAAGTTTTCACTTCAGCTACATACAATTTTAGACGATGATATTACATTTTCTAAAACTTAAAAGTAAGGCCACTGAGTGTTTTTTTTTTTTAAGATTTAAGACATAAAATAATTTTCTTTGGCACAACGATAATTTTATTCCTTAACTTTTAGATAAGGGATTCATAATATGATATTGCTACTCTTGATCAAAATTCATGCTGTCTGGAAAGAATTTAGAATTTCAGCCTCTGAGGAGGAGAAATTCAAGGGATCAGATGCAATGACAAAGATTTGGTAGATTTGGAAGTGATTTACAAGAAATCTTATGCATGTTAAGGTAAGATGTGTCACAGGTAATCTCAAAACATCACTCATGTGCACACATACACGTGCCTCCTCCTGTAGTTAGTCTGCATAACAGCAATGAAGGAAAATGGAATTTCCCCCTGATAAATATGTTGTCATTATTAAACTGAGCTGTAATTTTGCGACATGTTACAAAAATAAACTTACATTCTAATGCTTGGATTTCAGTAGAAACTAATCTTTCTCAGTTTGTGCAATTTGAAAAGCCCTACAGCTTTAAGCAAAAGCAACAAGTAACAGACTAACATAAAAACCGTTTTTTTTTTTTTTTTTAAATGGATACTGTCTAAATTATGAGGTGTATAATATCTGTTATAGTCTTAAAATCATGTCCAATAGACTATTTGTAAATAAACATTTTTGTTTTCATACACACAACTTTATTTGACAGTTTGACAAAACACAGTTTGATCTGATGCTGCTCGGTCATCACATTTCTGAATGATCTGATTTCATAATTAAAGAATAATTTTATTTGTAACTAGCAGCATTTGCTTCAATTATGTGTTTGTTTTAAAAGTACAATATTTGATTAACTGCTTATTATTAAGTTGCAACAAAATGATGCTGTCGAATGATAAATTCTTAACAGCATCACAACATATAAAATCTAAAAGACTAACTTATAAGGTGATGGATAATGATTTACAAAATATCTGTCTTATGTTGTTTGAAATGACAAATTATTATCACAGTACAGAAAGTTTTTTCTTCTCCAGTTGTATTTTCTGAACTATTTCACTGAATAAAGAATATTTGATTTTCTTTAATGAGGCTTCAGCAGCTGTTTTCTTACTTTTTTTTTCAGTGAACTCTGTTTATTAAAACTTAAATAATGTTTGGTGTAAATATTGCAGTTCTTAAGAAGGTGAACGTTAAAAGTGAGATTTGAGCTGCTGCTACTGATCTTTTTGGGTTTGTGTTTCTCTCAAACTGCTGTGACATGAAATAAGACACACTTCTATTGTTGGTCCACTGAAAGGACAGAGTGTGAGAAAGCAGACCAAAGTCACTCACAGAGCCCTGTGGGACAATACAGCCTGACCTCTGACCTCAAGAGAAGGAGGGGGCGTGTCCCCACAGTGAAAAAAAAAATTCATTAAGTTTATTGTATAAAGTTGACCTTCAAAAAATCTAAATAAACAAAGTGTTTGTACACAATAAAAGAGTGAAATGTATTTCTAAAGTTTTTGTTTACTTTTAGGGACTGTTGCACATGAGGTTTGATTTTTTTTTTTCTGTTTTCCTGAATAAAGTGTCTCATATTATATTTTTATTGCATAATTTAAATTGTATGTTGTAAAACAAATTTCTTCTGGAGATTTTTTTTTGCCCTCAAATGCATTATGTAGAAATTAAATCTATGATCATTTTCTTTTCCTTATATCTAATTTGTTGTAAATGTGGTAAAGCTGTTGGCACATGTGGGGCGACGGCTGGGAGCTGCTTGTGTGCGGTGAACCATCATTTAACACAACACGCAGCTCTGTGTGTGAGAAAAGTGTGACGTGATGACAGAATTTCATCCAACTTTTCACCGTGTGTGTGAGTGAATAAATCCACAGCAGCCAATGGCGTGCTTTCCCTCCAGATGGTTGGTGACGTCAGCCTCTGTGTGTGTGTGTTGCATCTGTCACTAAAGCTCCTATTGTAGAGTGCTGACCACAGCATTCAGGACTCAGTGTGGGAAAGTCACAGAAAAACATCTGCTGCATCTGGACAACATGTCTGAGCCCATCCCAACATCACCTCAATGTCACACCAGATATTCTACAAATACATTTAAAAAATAAAGAAATCTGACAGATTAGGCGTGTCTTATTAATTGAGCGAGCAAATATCCACATGTCAAGAATTATTGACATGTGAAAAGAGAATACAATGGTCCCTCGCTATAACGCCGTTCACCTGTCGTGGCCTCGGAGTCTCGCGGAGTTCTTAGTCCAATTTTGCATGTCTTTTTTTTTTTTAGTGTTCTGTGTTCTGCATATCTGTTTATAAGAATCTTGTTGGCCAGAAGAGAAAAGAGCGCCAACAACTACTCATGACTGTGTTTGTCACTCGGAAACAGACACCTGCAGCCAGGTGTGAGTGGAAAAAAGGCGCGGCGTCAGGATGCAGAGGCCCGATCTGTGAAATACTGGTCAGTCACTATTAATAATTTCTTATGTGTCCGACCTGGTTCGTTGATCGTTAAAATTAATTCGTTAGTTCTAAATGCCATCATAATTATTTATAGGAAAACGTTCTATTTTTATTTCTCAAACAAATGTTTGGGCCTGAAAACAGTTTGGTCTTATTTTTCTACTAAGGTTTGAACTTTGAGAGTGTTTACACACGAGAGAAAAGTGAGAAAATGTTCATGCCTGATTGAGAAAGTGTATAAAGTGGTTTTACAGGGGTTTTACAGCTTTAAAACGTCTATAATAATTGTAAAAAATAACGCTGACTACGTTGCGGTTTCACGTATTACGGGCTATTTTTAGAACGTAACTCCTGCGATAAACGAGGGACCACTGTAACACTTTTTTGATTAAACTACAAAACAATTAATACGACAGCCGCTTTAGATGCTCTACTGCCACGCGTCGTGATTGGTGGAGTTCCTTTTCATTGCCGTCTTCCTGGCTTCCATGTCGTAAAATGAGGGTGTGTCTGAAGCGGAGTCTGAATATTTATGGGCGTGTTTATTATAATTACGATTGTTTTCACCCGCCGCATTTATCAAGGTCGCGTCAGGCGTACGCCGCAAATGGGCAGGTGTGCACTGCTTGATACATGTCACGGCAACTTTGGTGTACTTCAAATTTACACCACAAGTGCGCAACTTTGATACATGAGGCCCAGTATGAGGAGACATTTATTTGAAATATTCTTAAACTTTCATCTGAATCACTAAATAAACATCTAACTTGTGCAGTCCTCCATCACAGATGTCCATCATTATCCAGCCAATCACCATTCAGCATCCCTCATTGTCTCCCGGAGCTCTGTGATTGGCTGCCAGTGTGAGAACCTGCGTCCAGACCCAGACCCACACATTCATATGTAGATCAGTGAGTATAAATAGGCAGTGTTGTGGAAAGTAACTTTGACAAGTTACTTTTTTAGTTACTTTTTTTAGTTGCTTTATACAGGTGCTTTATGCAGTTACTTCATTAGCAGCTTTATGCAATTACTTTATTAGAATCTGCAGAAAACTTGCAACTAATAAGTAATGTAACTAATAAGGTAACGAGTAATCTAACTTGGTTACTCGTAAGATTGAGCAATCAGAAAAGTAACTAATCAGCAAAGTAACTAATAGTTACTTTTCTGAGTACTAAATCTTAAAAATAACCAAATTAGATTATGAGTAACTTTATTAATTACATTCAGCAGCTGCCGACAAGGTGTCCGCAGCTGCTAATGAAGTAAATGTAAGAAGTAACTGTAAAATATAACTGTATAGATTAACTAATGAAGTAACTTTCCAAAGTTACTTTCCCCAACACTGTAAATAGGAGGGATAAAGCAGCAGAGATCAGATTGTCTGTGCAGAAGCTCTGCAGCTCACAGATCCAGACATGACACCAACAATCACTGCAGCAACGAGCAATTCTCAGGAGCATCTGACTCTGAGCCACAAGGTAAACTGGACACTCGTGCACATTTAGACATCATGCATCAGGATTTGTCCTTTTGCTGCTGACACTAGACTGTAGAAGAAGGTTTTCTTCATGCCTCTGTTGTTCTGTGTGCAGCTGAGAAAGCCTGTGGTGGAGAAGTTGCGCAGAGAGCGAATCAACAGCAGCATCGAGCAGCTCAAGTCTCTCCTGGGTCCAGAGTTCCTCAGACAGCAGCCAGACTCCAAGCTGGAGAAAGCAGACATCCTGGAGATGACAGTTTGCTTCCTGAGACGACTGCAGCAGCAGAATCAAGCTGTGGACTCAGCAGCTGTCCATCAGGGCTACTCCAGGTGTGTCCAAGAGGTGGCGCAATTCCTGTCCGAGGCCGACGTGCAGACACATTTCCAGAGAAGACTGCTGAAGAACTTCCACAAGCTGCAGTCTTCCTCTGAGAAGAAGCTGACAGAGGCTGACTTCTCTCTTCTGAGCTCCACAGTCCACAGCAGCAGCAAACAGGAGAGCGCCCTCTGTCATTCAAAGCGCATATTAAACAAATATGTAGGACTGCTTTTTTGCATTTGCGCAATATCTCTAAAATTAGAAAGGTCTTGTCTCAGAGTGATGCTGAAAAACTAATTCATGCATTTATTTCCTCTAGGCTGGACTATTGTAATTCATTATTATCAGGTTGTCCTAAAAGTTCCCTAAAAAGCCTTCAGTTAATTCAAAATGCTGCAGCTAGAGTACTGACGGGGACTAGAAGGAGAGAGCATATCTCACCCATATTGGCCTCTCTTCATTGGCTTCCTGTTAATTCTAGAATAGAATTTAAAATTCTTCTTCTTACTTATAAGGTTTTGAATAATCAGGTCCCATCTTATCTTAGGGACCTCGTAGTACCATATCACCCCAATAGAGCACTTCGCTCTCAGACTGCAGGCTTACTTGTAGTTCCTAGGGTTTGTAAGAGTAGAATGGGAGGCAGAGCCTTCAGCTTTCAGGCTCCTCTCCTCTGGAACCAGCTCCCAATTCAGATCAGGGAGACAGACACCCTCTCTACTTTTAAGATTAGGCTTAAAACTTTCCTTTTTGCTAAAGCTTATAGTTAGGGCTGGATCAGGTGACCCTGAACCATCCCTTAGTTATGCTGCTATAGACTTAGACTGCTGGGGGGTTCCCATGATGCACTGAGTGTTTCTTTCTCTTTTTGCTCTGTATGCACCACTCTGCATTTAATCATTAGTGATTGATCTCTGCTCCCCTCCACAGCATGTCTTTTTCCTGGTTCTCTCCCTCAGCCCCAACCAGTCCCAGCAGAAGACTGCCCCTCCCTGAGCCTGGTTCTGCTGGAGGTTCCTTCCTGTTAAAAGGGAGTTTTTCCTTCCCACTGTAGCCAAGTGCTTGCTCACAGGGGGTCGTTTTGACCGTTGGGGTTTTACATAATTATTGTATGGCCTTGCCTTACAATATAAAGCGCCTTGGGGCAACTGTTTGTTGTGATTTGGCGCTATATAAAAAAAATTGATTGATTGATTGATTGGAGGCCGTGGCGCAGTACAGCGTCTTGAAGCGGTTTTTTATTATTATTATTATTATTATTATTATTATTATTCATGTTTCACACCTACAGCACACACCTACAGCTTGAAGCTGGCAGCAGACGAACTAAAATTACGTCTTTGATCCTTTGACTTTGAAAAATGTTTCCAGAGGAAACGGTGAAACATTGAAAGTGTCTTTGACATGAAGAAAGGGAACATCTGACGTTCACGTTGTATCAGTGAAACATAAACGACTTTATTATTGACTAAAGCTTCCAGTTTTATATATGCTTCTCTGCTTCTTTTTTATCTTTGTTTTTAATTTGTCCTGTACAGTGTACTTGGGTGTTTTGAAAGGCGCTTTTAAATAAAATGGATTATTATTATTAATATGTAAAACTGTTTGATCACTTCATTATTTTGTCGTTGATATGATGAAATGATGATGTGATTGTTTCTGATCATGTTGATCAATAACTTGAATTGTTCTCTGCGTAGACATTTTGTTGAGATGGACTTCATCTCATAATTTTCAGATCTTTGATTTATTAACATTAATCTGTGGTAGGATAGTGTATTTTTTTATCCTTTTATCTAAAGACTTTGATATCCTGATCATATCAGTGTTGTTTTTTTCAGTTTCTTCACTTTATGATGAGTTTAAACTGATCTGTTCAAAGGTCACTGTGATCTCTGTTGACTTTCATAAAGAACTCATTAAGTTCAGTAGAATTGATGAATGTGTTTGTGTCTTTTGTAAAGACGTTTATTCCTCAACTCATTTCTGTGTGTTGGTCAAATGTCCATGTTGTCGTTGTGATGTATGTATTCTTTTGTTTGTTTGTTTGTTTGTTTGTTTGTTTCTTAAATGAAAATGATGGAGCTGCTGTCGCCACTGATTGTTGATCTTAAGCGTGATTTTTGTCATGATTTTGAATGTACATCTTTTTTTTCTGTCAAAATGATTCCCTGCTGTATATGTCATTTGTCATTTGAGTTTCAGATTTCTCTTGTTAAGTCAGGATAAATAAATTTTAATTTTTGTGATTTTTCATGTTGATCCTTTAATGGATCTTAATGTCATCTATTTCTTTATAGAATGTTCCATTTATTTTTTTATTTTTTATTTTTATTTTTTTTTGTAAAAGTTACATTCTTGTTTGCTTCATCAAAATTAAACAGCAGTAGATCACTTGAGTCACACTGTGAAGCTTTTTAAAACTTTATGTCTTTTATCCCATGTAAGATGTTTTAGCATGTCTTTGTGTATGTATGTCTTTGTGTGCATGCTTAATATTTATGCCTTTTGTAAAGATAATTGTTATATTTCCCAATTCTTTTGGAGGTCATCACTTTTGTCTTCCTGCTTTCTGAAACATTTTTGAGTGGAATAAACAAAGATGTATCCTGTTGAAATTTGATTCTTGTTTCTGGTGTGTGACACTGATGATGAAAGAGTTAAATCTGAAGTTAATGAGTCACACTGTTTGTTTTATTAAGTCATGTCGTAAAAGTTCTGCATGCATATTTTCTCAGTTTAAGATTTCTATGACATCATAAATCTTAATAAAAACAAACACTGCATACAAATGATGCATAAACACGCTGGAATTAAGCTGATACAAATTTTCATGTGATATTTATGCCAATGTGTTAATTCAATTCAGAAAAAAAACGTTATCTGAGGGATACAAACTGACGAAATTTCATTTAATGCATTTGTATGCATATATACATACTGCATCTATGTATGTAAGTATTATCTTTGTTATGATTATTATTTTTGTTATCCATCAATGCACTTTCTATGCCTGCTTACTCCAATCAAGGGTCACGAGCCCATCCCAGGAGTCATAGGGTGAGAGGCGAAGTACACCCTGGACAGGACACCAGCAGGCTTGTGCAAAATTCTGAATTGAATTGAGAATGTCTCCCAAATTCCAATTCAATTCCATGAACTTGAATTGAATTTTAACTGAGGTTGCAAACAGGAAGTAGAACTACAATTCAGATTTAAAGTGAAGGAAGTAGAATTGAAAGTCCATGAAATTCCAATTGATCATTTTGGAGTATTCCTGAATCATGCTTCCATTTATGACTGTTTTACATATTTCATACAAATATTATTACTATGAACTTCATTTACACATTAATTTAATTACAGCAAATGTTTCTCATCGAAAAACAGATAAAACAGATCATTTAATTTGATGTATTATAAGTTTCAAAATATGGAAAATGGCGGAAATATGCTTAATTTAGTTAGTTTTGTAGTTAGTCGTTTTGTAGTTTAGTAGTAGTTTTGTCTTGTGGGCCATTTTTCTATAACTCTTCATTTGTTTTAACTGTGCAGTTTCTTCTGTTGGCGGTCCTCGCGGCGCTGTCCATGGTGCTGAAATATCTGCTTCTTACTCCTTTGCAGCACGTTGGAGTGAAAAATATCTCAAACGATGATGATGGTGATCATTTTGTCTTTTTATATGTTTTGTAACTGCAGTGACGACAAAATCAAACAGAGAAATCACATGGAGTCCACAGAGACATACACGATGAAAAAAGAACATTTTTAATAAAAATGTGGCACAAACAACAGATCAGATGCTGGTAATGGAGGCCTGCTATTACGCTTTTATAAAAGGCAGACATAAATCATCTTTATTCCTCCGCACTTTCTCCATCATCAGTTTGCGCAACTACGAGAAACAGCGTTTACGTTTTCTTTTCTCATTACAATGCCAGTGTTCATGTGTGAGAAAAACAAACCGTCAAATTCAAACGTTTCAACTGTTTTTGTCATAAATGCGATTATTTATTATTATTATTTAATATTTCGACTTTTCTGAACGTCATATTTATTAAATCAAACATTTGCCTTTCCAACTCGAAAATAAGAAACAAAAAAGTTTGATTTTCCAAGTGCTTCTGGGTATGAAGTTAAATATCAGAAATAATTACGAGGCATTAAAGCAAAAACTAGACTTTTGGAGTCATAAATGAGAAATTCTCAACTCTTATCAGTTGTTATAAAACAGAAAGTAAATATGTCGACTTTGAAAGATGAGTTTAGTGAAGTAAGGTCAGTGACTCTGCTTTAAAGCCAGTCAAAATGATCACTTTCTAAGCCCAGCATGCAAGACAATTTTTTACATTTTAATTTTGTGAGTGAAACGTCCAAAATTTCAACATTCGTAGTTAGGGTCTGTTTAAAATATTTTGTCTAAATTATGTAAACATCAGCTTTCATGTAAAATTTGTTTGATTATAAAAATCATCTTGACTTAGTGATAATCCAAATCAAAATTATGAGTTTTCTGAGGAAAAGGATATAAAATAAATTTCAATGTTTTTAGGTCAGTTATGAAGTCAAACAAAGACTTGAAGATCAAATTTTGAGTTTTTAAGCTGTAGAGATGCAAAGTCACAACTGAAATTTTAGAAGTCATAATGTTGAGACAATGCACACTCTGAGACTCAGAGCAACTCTGGGAACAATTATAACTTTTTAAGTCAGAATTAAGTGATTAAAAGTTGGAAATTTGATCTTTTTGTCATGATGATTCAAAAGTTAAAAAATTTTACATTTTCTCTCAAAATACGAGACAGAAAAGATTCAAAGTGATGTGAAGTCATGTTTTTGTACTGAGAACTCAGGACTCTTTAGTTATTTGTCATGAATATAATTTTAATATTTGATTTGAGGGTGCATTCACTATCTTCTTGTCCTGCACTTGGACCATAAACATTCTTCTGTCTTAGGTTTAACATCATTTGTTCATGTCCTTCACAGTGCGTACATCCTCCACTCACACACTTGACTGGAATTTCAATTTCAATTTATTTTCATTTATATAGCGCCAAATCACACAGGTAAGGTCTAACTTTACCAACCCCCAGAGCAACAGTGGTAAGGAAAAACTCCCTCTGAGGAAGAAACCTCAAGCAGACCAGACTCAAAGGGGTGACCCTCTGCTTGGGCCATGCTACAAACATAAATTACAGAACAATTCGATAATACAAGAAATGCTGTTGGCACACAGAACAAGAGGGTCGCCAACACAAATACAACTCCCATCTCTGGATGGAGCTGCACCTTAAACAGAGAGAAAAAACAGAATCAGGCAACAGAAAGACAAAAAAAATACTGTAATTTGTCAGCATTAAACAACAAGAAAAACAGAGAAATACTAAGGTGATCGCCGGCCACTAGCCCTAAACTTCACTAAAAGACCCAGAATTGAGGTAAAGTTGAGGCCGCAGCCCACTCCAATTACTAATAAATTAATTAAAAGAGTAAAAAGCGTAAAACAAAACTGTACCATTATGCTAGCCATATGAAAGGGAAATTAATGGAAACGGGAAAAGATAAATCCCTAGTTCTTGTCCCACTCTGCAAAGGAAAGGGTCACCTAGATTGCAACAACTACAGATCTGCTGTTTATGTCAGCAAAGGTGCTTGCAGGTATCATTCAGTTCCAGTTAGCTGTCACTCCGTAACCGGAGCACTCTGGCGTCACATCCAAGAAGCCAACTAATCGACTGCACCCTACCTTATCCATCCAGGACACATGTTGGTGTAGCACCTCCTTCTCAAAGCACCAGGCACAAAAACAGGTTGAGTCTAAAGATGAGTGGAAAAGGTGTGATAATAAGACCCCATTAAGCTCACATTCAACAGCATCCCACGTGTCAAGGGAGCATGAGTTTTATCTCAAGCACTTTAAATTCAATATAAAAACAGGGCTTTTGTTTCCTCTGCACCAGACGTGACGTGTCCTCAGGTGGTTGTGACTTCAGTGTGGGTCTTATCTTTATGTCTTTAGTGGCCCTTATCAGGCCTGCCGTCTGAGCCACATGTGCAGCCGTCTGATCCCATCAGACAGCGGGAAGCTTCCCAGGTAATAAAAGCCTAACGACCTGCTTGTGTCGGGTCTGTACCTTTAGATATCTGGAGTAGCATTCCCTCGGCTGAGGCCAGCTAACCATGAGATAATTGATGCCTCTGTGCTATTGTTGTGTCGGCCTCGCCCACCGGCCTCAGAGTGTGGGAAAGCTAATCCTGGCCGGGACTCATGCCTTTGTAATGCTAATGTCCAGCTATAAATGGAGAAGAGGGATCGTCATCGCTCAGCTCTCATCATCAGCCAGAAGCTGCACTGCACCAGAATGGCTCCAAGCACCACCAGAGACTCTCCCATTGCAATGCTGTCCACCAAAGACAGGCACAAAGTGAGTAATGCTGCTCATCCTCTCTGCTCCCTCTTCTCTGCTCCTCTGCTCTGAGTCATGACTTGACTTTTCTCTTTCTTACTTTGTTCTCTAGCTGAGGAAGCCGGTCGTGGAGAAGATGAGGCGAGATCGCATCAACAATTGCATCGAGCAGCTCAAAGTCCTGCTGGAAAAGGAGTTCCACAAGCAGGATCCCAACGCCAAGCTGGAGAAGGCCGACGTCCTGGAGATGACGGTGGTGTTCCTGAAGCAGCAGCTGCATCCTCGGGGCTCAGACCCTCGGACTGCGCACGGTGAGGGCTACTCCCGCTGCTGGAAGGAGACCCTGCACTTTCTGACTGCCAACACCTTAAAAGAGACGATGCTGCCGCACCTCCGTTACGTCCACTCTGCTCACAGAGCCGACCACGACACCTCCTCCATGTCTGTCCATGGCCCTGTGAAGCAGCTTTCCAGCCCCACCAAAGCAGTATGGAGGCCGTGGTAGACGTTCCATGAGCTCCTCCTCACAAAGGATGCCTGTTGTCCATTATGAATGTTGTAGGAAATTTGTTTTCCACTCATGTTTTCCCGTCCATTGTGAATGTTGTATAGAAGACTTACATTGGAGCCTGATTCACTGTCAGACCAAAAGCTTTACTCCATCATGGAGTTACTGTGCCTTTATAATGTAAATATCTTTAATGTAGGGAAGTTTCCTATTTCTGGAGCTTTTAAAAGTTCTTACCTGCATCTATGTGACTCCTGTGGAGTTAATGTTTAATCTGTAATGTATAATGCACTGGAGATGGCTTTCTCAGGTCTTCCATGTGAAGTGAATGTGACCTTTTGAAAAGGAAGATTAACCAATCAGCTGCCTACTGATACTTAAATAAAACCATCATGTTTCTAATTTTGATTTATTTTTCCATTTTCCTTCTTAAAGTTTATACTGGACTTTTTAACAGCTACTTTTGCTCTGCCACTGTCTTTCTCAAAAGTCACTTTAATTGACATTATTATTAAATAAAAATTAGAACATCATCTGCATAAAGAATGAATGAAAATCAGTTTGATCCCCTACACTTTTTCAAAATATTATATAAAATATTTATACAGTTAGTCTCATTGAGACACAAAGTCTCATTCTCAAGAGAGACCTGTTTCAGTCAGACATACAATATAGCAAACAACAAATCGTTACAGACAGACAGAGATATAATACACAGTATCAGTATAAACCAGTACAATCAAAGTGCCAAATAGAAGCAGATCCTAAATACTAAAAACAGGAACACGTTTCCAGGAATTTTTCAAGTGTCCTTAAAATAAGATTGAAATCCCCCATGGGAATCAAACTGGACAACTTCAGATCCTGTTGTAGAATGTTCCAGGTTGAAAAAGCCTTTTTGCCCAACGCAACAGTGAAGGAACACTGAAGGCAACAAGGGCCTTGGCTGAATGCTGTGGCCACACTGTATGCGGGACATGTAGATATATGAGGCCAATAGTCGAAGGATGGATTTGTAAATGAAATTGTACCAATGAAAAAGTCTACATATGGATAGTGATGATCAGTTGACCATAGCACAGCGGTGTGTGAGATGTTTACAGCCAGTTATGAATCTTAAAAATCTGTGGTAAACAACATCCAACATCTGTAGAGAACAGGCAGAGGCATTCATATAAACAATGTCACCATAATCAATTACTGGCAAGAAAGTGGCAGCTACAAGCCATTTCCTTGCATTGAATATAAAAAATAATTAAAAATAATTCTGAATTAATGCATTTTGATCATGTTGATAGATAAAGGTTCACACCATAATGGAATTTATTATTTTATTTTTCAGTTTAATTTTTAAGGTACATCTTGTTAGAGTTTTGAAAACCTGCTTTTGCTTCATGATTGTTTCACATCACCTACATTAACTGACATTAATATTAACAAAGACAAGAACATCATCTGCATAAAGAATATATGAAAATCAATTTGATCACCCACACTTTAAAGAATTGAAATAATTCTGAATTAATTTTGTTTTGCAACTTCCTCATTTTGATGTATTAAAGTTCTAACTATATTTTACTTGAGATCTTTTTTAATTTAATTCTTAAAGTTCATCATGTTAGACCATATAACACCCTCAGTTGCTCTCCGAATTTCTGTTTCTCATCAATTACATTAATATTAGTGGTATCATTATTATCATTATTATTATTATTATTATTATTATTATTATTATTATTATTATTATTATTATTATTATTATTATTAATAATAATAATAATAATAAAGATTTAGAACATCATCTGCACAAAGAATGAATAAAAAAAATCAGTTTGATCATCTGCACTCTTTTTGAAAAATTATTTCAAATAATTCTGAATTAACAAAACCCAAAGCATTTGGTCTAATCACTGTCTGTCTGCTTTATCACAGGAATCACTGAGCTTGTAGTTTTAAACTTGGTGTCAAACCTTTTTTGCAAGATCCAAGTTTTAAGTGAAACACTTTTCCAGAAACTGAAGTGTTACTGTGGCAACAGCCAAGAATAACGTCCACCCACTACTCATATCAAACCACTCAGGTAGATTTTGGGTCTATATTACTCAAAGATCCCAACAAATGACTGGTCGGTGTGCCCTTTGACCTCAAGTCAGTTTCAAGAACAGCTGAATATTTATATTTTAATGTACAGTGATGTAATGCAGATGGGAAACACTTGTGCAGTTTATTAATATTTTCACACCAAAATCCAGACAATGCAACCTGAAGCAGAGTCGGGCCTGATTGGCTGGGAGAGCGGAGTTGACTCAGAAAGGGCATCCAGTGGAAAACTTGTGCCAAATCCTTGTGTGGATGTGAGCTGGATCTGCTGTGGCAACCCTGCGAAACTGGGAGCAGCCAAAAGAGAACAACAACCAGTTCAAAATCCCACAGCAGGTTGTGCATTGTCAGAAAAGTTTGTCTGTTTTTATGAATTTTTATTATTATAATAATAAATATACTGTGGAAGGGCTGGGTGAGCAGAGTTATGTTCTACTCCCTGCTGGTCCTGTTTAACATGAATCTGTCCATGCGTGAGGCATCATGTGGGATAAAATGTTTTTGAAGCACACGGGGGTTTTACACACATGCACATTCACATATTTGGAGCAATCAGTCTCATGCTCGCTAAATCGGATTGGGACGGCATGCTCTCACACGTGCAGGAGGGCACCCGTGAGAGTGATGAGTGCTCGTGTGTGAGCGTGCCCGCCCTGTGCTTTGTGTACTAAGCCCCAGGCTGCCATCAGTATAGTGAGCTCTGTCAGCTCTGGTTTCATCAAACAGCTGCTAAGCTGAGCTGCTGCTGTGCTGCTGTGCTGCAGGGCGCGTCTCCCCTGTGTGGAGCCTGCCTCTCCACAGCTTTCCCACACTCCTCAGCCATTCTCCCCCTTTATCCCCGGGACAATAGAAGTGTGCCGTGTTAAATTATCCGCCCGCCATGCCGGTGAGAAACCTCCTGACCCTATTGCTGGCCTCCCATTTCTCTTCTTACAAATCGGACTCAGGATCTGGAGGGAAAACCTGCCTCACTATAGTATCTGCATGAAGATCATTAGGAACAAGTAATCAACACTTATCTGATCCAAATCAATGTAGAAGCTCAGAAACCCCCCCAGCAGTCCATCAACAGTTTACAGCTTATAAACAAATCAATGCAGAAAAAAAAAATCACTGAATGATTTGAATGAAATACTGAACAATGTTTTTTCAATGAGACAGACAGACAGACAGACAGACAGACAGACACAGACAGACAGACAGAGACAGACAGACAGACAGACAGACAGACAGACAGACAGACAGACAGACAGATAGACAGACAGATAGATAGATAGATAGATAGATAGATAGATAGATAGATAGATAGATAGATAGATAGATAGATAGATAGATAGATAGATAGATAGATAGATAGATAGATAGATAGATAGATAGATAGATAGATAGATAGATAGATAGATAGATAGATAGATAGATAGATAGATAGATAGATAGATAGATAGACCAAAGCAGTTGTTAATCATTAACACCCACAGTTGTTAATCATTAACACCCACAGTGTTCTTTTTAATATACAAGGTGTGTCTTTATATGTCCACACTTAGTAGTGTTGTTTTAACACTTTTCAAAATATTACATTTGTGACACTCTGTTACCTGACTAACTCACAGTATATAAAGTTTGGACTCTTTTTAAAAGCCAAATTCAAAGAGAATGCATGGGGCCATTTGTAGTTATTGCAAAATTTACTGTGTGGACAGACAGACGGATGGACAAATGGACCGGCTGAGTTTGTATTTGAAGAAGCAGGTGATGATGTGTTTTCTAACCTGCGTGAGCATGTGGGAACTCTCTGCCCTGTGTCTGATGTAAGCAGCTGCAAGTTGGAGTGCAGAAGTCATCTGTTCTCACAGGTGAGAAAAGACAAGTTTGCACACCACACCGTCAGTAAGCACGCACGCACATACACACACACACACACATACTGCACCATTATACTGGCACATGCACACACTGAAAGAGCGTGTGTGTGTCTTGTACTACCTGTGGCAACACTTTACTGTGTTGAGATAATCTCACCACAATCATAATGATGTGTTTCCATCATTTAATTGTAATCGAGAGAGAATCTGCCTTCAAATATCTGCCTATGAGAACTGACGTGAAAAGAGAACATTATAGTGTGTGTGTGTACATACACACACACACACACACATATATATATATATATATATATATATATATATATATATATATATATATATATATATATATATACACGCGTGTCTTGCAAAAGTATTTGGCCACTTGGTATTTCACACAGTTTCATTTGTTTATGGCATTTCAAATACAAAAAGTAAATCAGCCTTCTCACTATAAAAATTATAAAATTATCTTCCTTAGACTCAAACTGAAAGTAAATCTCTACAACCTGATATAAATTAATTAAAAATATAAAAGCCAAGATGATGAGTTGTATAAATAATCAGCCCCTTTGGTATAATACCTGTAAATAATCAGTTTAATTGCCAGTTTTCTTCAGACAAGTCAGGGGATGGATACATAAACATTTCCAAGTCATTGAATATGTCTTGAACTTCATTTACATCAGTTATGAAGAAATACAAACAGTATGACACTCTATGGTAAATCTGCGTGGAGTAGACAGTTCTCAAAAACTGAGTGACTGTGCAAGAAGGAGAAGGCCCAAGGTGGCTTTCCTTGGTGAGGAAAGCCACCAAGACACCCAGACAACCCAGAAGTTGTTACAGGCTTCCGTGGCTGTGACTGGAGAAATTGTGTACAGTGCATGTTTTGCAGTTATACAGCTTCATGATGAAGTGGTACAGAGGAGGGTTTTCTTTCACCAAAACATTAAATCTAGGCTTGCATCTCAGATGTACCTTCTGGCAAATTGTAACTGAACTTTCAGGTCTTCTTCTTTTTAGTAAAACCCTCCATTTCCATTTATAATGACCCACTGAGGACGTCAGACTCCATTAATGCTCTACAGCCAAACAGTTGGTGGTGGTGGCAATACATCGTGTTGGTTTTTAAACTGCCAATAAACTCAACAGAAGAAGAAGAAGACCGGGTGTGGTTCAGTTCCACCTGTCATTTATTTTTGGACATTGTTTGCTGTGAAAGTGTAGTGACACGGACCCACAACAGGGGGCACAAATGAACGGTCAATATGAACGGGACGCGGCCGGCGCGGAGTGGCGGCACAGGAAAAACACCTCCGTGTTGATAACCATTTGTAAAATCCAGGCGGCTTTTGATGGCTTTCAGTGGAGTGAGTATATGAGAAATTGTTTAACAGCTGGACATGTTCCAACTTGTCCTTAAGGCTTCCAACGGAGGTGTTTTTCCTGTGGCGGAGCATCGCGGCGGCTGCAAGCCGACGCGCGGACCCGTCCGCATGTCTTTCATTAAAAAAATCTCCTTTAACAGTGGAATATCCGGATAAAATGCTGAAACCGACTTCTTCTGAAACTTCTCTGTTCTCTCACGACGTCCTGGATCAATAGAGCCTGAAATGTGGAGGTTTTCAGCTTGAAACAGGCTGATGACGCCGCCTGAGAGCACTGCGCGACGTCTCGCACTGTGGGAAGTCCTTAAAGCGACAGTATCACCTCAAAATCTCTCATCAGCCGTTAAAATTTTCACTGAAAACCAGCTTAATTTTTCGAACCATGTCCACTTCGATGTGTCTCACAGGTTTAGAAAAAATTTTGATCAAAGCGCCAGTCTCTCAGCAACTTCTCAGACAAAGGAATTCCGACGAGGGGCTGGACGACTCCTCCCACAAGGAGTGCTCACAGGCGAATGACGTCACCGACAGGCGTGGAAAAACTCACGCATGCGCACGAGGGTTCAAGCATGTCTGACGTAAAAACATATGAATGAAATCCATATAGTTTTTGAAAAAAATAAAAAGGACCTATACTTTATGGACAGACCTCGTATTGTAACACAAAACGGCTGAGGATATTACCTTCAATGAAGTACGATATCTCGGCGATGAGGTGGAGATGACGTCTGGGTTTTATGGAGTGAGGTGATGAAGAATGAGTGACAGCTGTCAGGAAGTAATGAGTAACAGCTGTCACTCCCGGCTGTGTCCGTGGCGGCAGCGCCCTCTCGTGCCTGAAGCCCGCACTTCAGGCAGGGCGCCCTGTGGTGGTGGGCCAGCAGTACCTCCTCTTCTGGCGGCCCACACAACATTGTTGATGGGACAAAGTGCTGCTGTCCCATGTTTCACGTTGAGAAATGCACCTACAACAGACAAACATCGACAGACTTCTTTAAAAACACTGCGTTTATTCATGTCAGTAATATGGCTTTTTTTTTGTCTTGGTGGATCAAATGGGATTTATTTTCATCGCAAGCAGAGCTCTCAAGATGCATCAGATGGCTGAACGCTGGCAGAAATATATTTCAACTTTTAAAATAACTTATTTTTCTTGTTGTTGATGGGACAAAGTGCTGGAGTTCCCTGCGCCCGGCTGAGAAATGCACCCGGAGCAGACAAACATTGGGGGACTTCATTTAAAAATGCTGTGTTTCTTCAGTAATTTCCATGATAAGAAACTAAAGTATTTACCAGACATCATTTTCCAAAACAAGAAGCTCTTCTCATCAGGCTGTGATGATGAATTTGACCAGGTCAGATTAAGATTTTATACTTACTCAGTGTGTGAATAATTGGCAAAGCTTCTGGGGAAAACCTGGTCTTGTTAGGAGAGACGGCATCCATCCCACTTTGGATGGAGCAGCTCTCATTTCTAGAAATCTGGCCAATTGTCTTAAATCCTACAAACCGTGACTATCAAGGGTTGGGACCAGGAAGCAGAGTTGTAGTCTTACACACCTCTCTGCAGCTTCTCTCCCCCTGCCATCCCCTCATTACCCCATCCCCGTAGAGACGGTGCCTGCTCCCAGACCACCAACAACCAGCAAAAATCTATTTAAGCACAAAAATTCAAAAAGAAAAAATAATATAGCACATTCAACTGCACCATAGACTAAAACAGTTAAATGTGGTCTATTAAACATTAGGTCTCTCTCTTCTAAGTCCCTGTTAGTAAATGATATAATAATTGATCAACATATTGATTTATTCTGCCTTACAGAAACCTGGTTACAGCAGGATGAATATGTTAGTTTAAATGAGTCAACACCCCCGAGTCACACTAACTGCCAGAATGCTCGTAGCACGGGCCGAGGCGGAGGATTAGCAGCAATCTTCCATTCCAGCTTATTAATTAATCAAAAACCCAGACAGAGCTTTAATTCATTTGAAAGCTTGACTCTTAGTCTTGTCCATCCAAATTGGAAGTCCCAAAAACCAGTTTTATTTGTTATTATCTATCGTCCACCTGGTCGTTACTGTGAGTTTCTCTGTGAATTTTCAGACCTTTTGTCTGACTTAGTGCTTAGCTCAGATAAGATAATTATAGTGGGCGATTTTAACATCCACACAGATGCTGAGAATGACAGCCTCAACACTGCATTTAATCTATTATTAGACTCAACTGGCTTTGCTCAAAATGTAAATGAGTCCACCCACCACTTTAATCATATCTTAGATCTTGTTCTGACTTATGGTATGGAAATTGAAGACTTAACAGTATTCCCTGAAAACTCCCTTCTGTCTGATCATTTCTTAATAACATTTACATTTACTGTGATGGACTACCCAGCAGTGGGGAATAAGTTTCATTACACTAGAAGTCTTTCAGAAAGCACTGTAACTAGGTTTAAGGATATGATTCCTTCTTTATGTTCTCTAATGCCATATACCAACACAGTGCAGAGTAGCTACCTAAACTCTGTAAGTGAGATAGAGTATCTCGTCAATAGTTTTACATCCTCATTGAAGACAACTTTGGATGCTGTAGCTCCTCTGAAAAAGAGAGCTTTAAATCAGAAGTGCCTGACTCTGTCGTATAACTCACAAACCCGCAGCTTAAAGCAGATAACCCGTAAATTGGAGAGGAAATAGCGTCTCACTAATTTAGAAGATCTTCACTTAGCCTGGAAAAAGAGTCTGTTGCTCTATAAAAAAGCCCTCCGTAAAGCTAGGACATCTTACTACTCATCACTAATTGAAGAAAATAAGAACAACCCCAGGTTTCTTTTCAGCACTGTAGCCAGGCTGACAAAAAGTCAGAGCTCTATTGAGCCGAGTATTCCTTTACTTTAACTAGTAATGACTTCATGACTTTCTTTGCTAATAAAATTTTAATTATTAGAGAAAAAATTATTCATAACCATCCCAAAGACGTATCGTTATCTTTGGCTGCTTTCAGTGATGCCGGTATTTGGTTAGACTCTTTCTCTCCGATTGTTCTGAGTTATTTTCATTAGTTACTTCATCTAAACCATCAACATGTCTATTAGACCCCATTCCTACCAGGCTGCTCAAGGAAGCCCTACCATTATTTAATGCTTCGATCTTAAATATGATCAATCTATTTTTATTAGTTGGCTATGTACCACAGGCTTTTAAGGTGGCAGTAATTAAACCATTACTTAAAAAGCCATCACTTGACCCAGCTATCTTAGCTAATTATAGGCCAATCTCCAACCTTCCTTTTCTCTCAAAAATTCTTGAAAGGGTAGTTGTAAAACAGCTAACTGATCATCTGCAGAGGAATGGTCTATTTGAAGAGTTTCAGTCAGGTTTTAGAATTAATCATAGTACAGAAACAGCATTAGTGAAGGTTACAAATGATCTTCTTATGGCCTCGGACAGTGGACTCATCTCTGTGCTTGTTCTGTTAGACCTCAGTGCTGCTTTTGATACTGTTGACCATAAAATTTTATTACAGAGATTAGAGCATGCCATAGGTATTAAAGGCACTGCGCTGCGGTGGTTTGAATCATATTTATCTAATACATTGCAATTTGTTCATGTAAATGGGGAATCTTCTTCACAGACTAAAGTTAATTATGGAGTTCCACAAGGTTCTGTGCTAGGACCAATTTTATTCACTTTATACATGCTTCCCTTAGGCAGTATTATTAGACGGCATTGCTTAAATTTCCATTGTTACGCAGATGATACCCAGCTTTATCTATCCATGAAGCCAGAGGACACACACCAATTAGCTAAACTGCATGATTGTCTTACAGACATAAAGACATGGATGACCTCTAATTTCCTGCTTTTAAACTCAGATAAAACTGAAGTTATTGTACTTGGCCCCACAAATCTTAGAAACATGGTGTCTAACCAGATCCTTACTCTGGATGGCATTACCCTGACCTCTTGTAATACTGTGAGAAATCTTGGAGTCATTTTTGATCAGGATATGTCATTCAATGCGCATATTAACCAAATATGTAGGACTGCTTTTTTGCATTTACGCAATATCTCTAAAATTAGAAAGGTCTTGTCTCAGAGTGATGCTGAAAAAACTAATTCATGCATTTATTTCCTCTAGGCTGGACTATTGTAATTCATTATTATCAGGTTGTCCTAAAAGTTCCCTGAAAAGCCTTCAGTTAATTCAAAATGCTGCAGCTAGAGTACTGACGGGGACTAGAAGGAGAGAGCATATCTCACCCATATTGGCCTCTCTTCATTGGTTTCCTGTTAATTCTAGAATAGAATTTAAAATTCTTCTTCTTACTTATAAGGTTTTGAATAATCAGGTCCCATCTTATCTTAGGGACCTCATAGTACCATATCACCCCAATAGAGCGCTTCGCTCTCAGACTGCAGGCTTACTTGTAGTTCCTAGGGTTTGTAAGAGTAGAATGGGAGGCAGAGCCTTCAGCTTTCAGGCTCCTCTCCTGTGGAACCAGCTCCCAATTCAGATCAGGGAGACAGACACTCTCTCTACTTTTAAGATTAGGCTTAAAACTTTCCTTTTTGCTAAAGCTTATAGTTAGGGCTGGATCAGGTGACCCTGAACCATCCCTTAGTTATGCTGCTATAGACGTAGACTGCTGGGGGGTTCCCATGATGCACTGTTTCTTTCTCTTTTTGCTCTGTATGCACCACTCTGCATTTAATCATTAGTGATCGATCTCTGCTCCCCTCCACAGCATGTCTTTTTCCTGGTTCTCTCCCTCAGCCCCAACCAGTCCCAGAAGAAGACTGCCCCTCCCTGAGCCTGGTTCTGCTGGAGGTTTCTTCCTGTTAAAAGGGAGTTTTTCCTTCCCACTGTAGCCAAGTGCTTGCTCACAGGGGGTCGTTTTGACCGTTGGGGTTTTACATAATTATTGTATGGCCTTGCCTTACAATATAAAGCGCCTTGGGGCAACTGTTTGTTGTGATTTGGCGCTATATAAAAAATTGATTGATTGATTGTATGCACCACTCTGCATTTAATCATTAGTGATTGATCTCTGCTCCCCTCCACAGCATGTCTTTTTCCTGGTTCTCTCCCTCAGCCCCAACCAGTCCCAGCAGAAGACTGCCCCTCCCTGAGCCTGGTTCTGCTGGAGGTTTCTTCCTGTTAAAAGGGAGTTTTTCCTTCCCACTGTCGCCAAGTGCTTGCTCACAGGGGGTCGTTTTGACCGTTGGGGTTTTTACGTAATTATTGTATGGCCTTGCCTTACAATACAAAGTGCCTTGGGGCAACTGTTTGTTGTGATTTGGTGCTATATAAATAAAATTGATTGATTGATTGATTGATTGAATGGTTTTAGGAAGTGGCTATTTGTATGTAGCCATATTAATAACATTCATTCGTAGTGCAGCCTTGATATGGTTATGGTTCGAGGTTATTGTTATTATTAGGGTTAGGGATTATTGTTATGGTTATGGTTAGGGTTTGGGGTTCTTGTTATAGTTAGGGTTATGGGTTATTGATATGGTTATGGTTCGGGGTTGTTGCTATGATTATGGTTATGGTTCAGGGTTATATGGTTAGGGTTTGGGGTTATTTATATGGTTCAGGGTTGTTGCTATAGTTATGGTTATGGTTAGGGGTTATTGATATGGTTAGGGTTAGGGGTTATTGATATGGTTATGGTTAGGGGTTATTGCTATGGTTATGGTTTGGGGTTATTGCTATAGTTAGGGTTAGGGTTAGGGGTTATTGATATGGTTATGGTTTGGGGTTATTGATATGGTTATGGTTTGGGGTTATTGCTATAGTTATGGTTAGGGTTAGGGGTTATTGATATGGTTATGGTTAGGGGTTATTGATATGGTTATGGTTTGGGGTTATTGATATGGTTATGGTTAGGGTTAGGGGTTATTGTTATGGTTATGATACGGGGTTATTGATATGGTTATGGTTTGGGGTTATTGCTATAGTTATGGTTAGGGTTAGGGGTTATTGATGTGGTTATGATACAGGGTTATTGATATGGTTATGGTTAGGGTTAGGGGTTATTGCTATAGTTATGGTTAGGGTTAGGGGTTATTGATATGGTTATGGTTAGGGGTTATTGATATGGTTATGGTTTGGGGTTATTGATATGGTTATGGTTAGGGTTAGGGGTTATTGTTATGGTTATGATACGGGGTTATTGATATGGTTATGGTTTGGGGTTATTGCTATAGTTATGGTTAGGGTTAGGGGTTATTGATATGGTTATGGTTAGGGGTTATTGATATGGTTATGGTTTGGGGTTATTGATATGGTTATGGTTAGGGTTAGGGGTTATTGTTATGGTTATGATACGGGGTTATTGATATGGTTATGGTTTGGGGTTATTGCTATAGTTATGGTTAGGGTTAGGGGTTATTGATGTGGTTATGATACAGGGTTATTGATATGGTTATGGTTAGGGTTAGGGGTTATTGCTATAGTTATGGTTAGGGTTAGGGGTTATTGATATGGTTATGGTTTGGGGTTATTGATATGGTTATGGTTAGGGTTAGGGGTTATTGATATGATTATGGTTTGGGGTTATTGATATGGTTATGGTTAGGGTTAGGGGTTATTGATATGGTTATGGTTATGGTTTGGGGTTATTGATATGGTTATGGTTAGGGTTAGGGGTTATTGATATGGTTATGGTTTGGGGTTATTGATATGGTTATGGTTAGGGTTAGGGGTTATTGATATGATTATGATACAGGGTTATTGATATGGTTATGGTTAGGGTTAGGGGTTATTGCTATGGTTATGGTTGTGTGAGGACTGTAGCTTTTGCTGCTGAGCCAGTCAGTGGGCAGCAGAGGATTAGCACTCAGTCCATTATTTTGGCACCACAGGCTTCTCTGCGAGATGGAGAGCAACACAGCGGTGTGTCTAAAAACACAAGAAACAGATGTGCTTTGCTTTAAATACACAATAAGTTATATTTCAGGTGATCAGCACAGACCCTCTTTCTCTTAAAAAGCTTTATTTTACTCAGTGTCCCATCTTGAAACACCGTAGCTTGTCCTGCATGCTACAGTATGCACAGTACGCTCTAATGTCTTCTTTGTTTTTCGTGGGAGCGTTACAGCGCCACATACAGGTCTGACATATACAGTGTTTTCAGTGCCTCATAGCTGACATGGAACCTTATTAACCAGTTCAGGAACAATATTTTTCTGATCTAACCAGTTCAGGAATGTCAATTTTGTCGTGGAACCCAAAATTCGAAAAGTGCTAAAATTCTGTTTCTGTTTGGAATGAACCAGCTGGGAAAAAACTATAGCATACTATACTTTTGGCAAATTACTTTTAATTACAAATTACAAATTAATTACTTTTAAAATTTTTATTCAGAATTTTGCATAGAATAAAATACTTTTACTTTTAAAGTAATTTGTGTGTGTGTGTGTGTGTGTGTGTGTGTGTGTGTGTGTGTGTGTGTGTGTGTGTGTGTGTGTGTGTGTGTGTGTGTGTGTGTGTGTGTGTGTGTGCGTGATTCACACAATATCAGCATTTATTTTTCACCTGGGGCCATCCAGATTTATTTTTAGTGTATATTTTGTTTGTGCATGTGAATAGTCTTAAATCAACAAAGTAAAATAAACGGATTCCCACATTACATGACCTTTTTATTTTGATGAAACCATAAAAAATTAACAAATAAATTTCCCCAAAAAAACTGCTTAGTGTATGTTTTCTTATTGTCAAACAAAAATAAAAAAGGTGTTTCATTCATGCCTATTTATTTATTTATTTATTTAATTATTTATTTAGGGGAAGAGCTGGTACTTGTACACTTATTTAATTGACGGTTTTTTTTTGGGGGGGGGGGGGGGGGACTAGTACTTGTACTGTTACATGTGTTCCAAAGGATAAAATGTGTTATATACTGACAATTATTAGATGTTAGACTCTGCTATATATATATATATCTTTAAATCTTTATCGAGTGAGAATTATGATAAAACACAAAGTAAAAGAAAACCATTATTTAAAAAAACTCAAGCTGAAATAAAACTCACTTTCAGCTGTAAAAAATAAAATAAAATAAATAAATAGTAAAATAAATAGTAAAAGTGTAAAATAAATAGTCATGAATATTGCAAATCTCACAAATATATTATTATGTTAGACTGCATCAGAAGTGACACACTGATCTTGTGATTCTGTCCCTGTCATCATAAAATGAAGCATTTCTGTTAATTTAAATGAGTTTTATGCATTATAATCAAAATATGGAAATGCTTTAAAAATGGGATTTGTGCATAAAATCTCCACTTATAGATGAATAATTTAAGATGACATACACACAAAGGTATGATCCCACATAGTCTGATTTTATATTGATGAAAGAAACTGCTTTCACCCAATAATGGGATTAATCATCTGCATAGAAAAGTCACCACATCATGACCCACAATCCATCCTGTGATGTTGTACAACAGGTTTGTGATGAATGTTTAGAACCTAGTGAGATTAAAAACAAGATAAAAACACACGGTTTAACAATAATAACCTGAGTAATTATCACTGTTTGAAATGATTGAAAATGTGGTGAAACTGAAAAGACAAAAGCACCAAATAGTTCATTTGTAAATAGTTTATTCTCAGTCAGCAAACTTATATTTTCAGAATACATGTACTCAATTTTAAATGCTTTACTTTTCCACAGGAAAAACGTGTGTGTGTGTGTGTGTGTGTGTGTGTGTGTGTGTGTGTGTGTGTGTGTGTGTGTGTGTGTGTGTGTGTGTGTGTGTGTGTGTGTGTGTGTGTGTGTGTGTGTGTGTGTGTGTGTGTGTTTTCTTTTACACTTTGATCACTTTTTATAGCGTATGAAGTAAACACACAGTGTTAGATTATGTTGGTGCACAAAAAAAAAAAGTGCCACTTTGGGACACCTGGAATCCCAACAAAACCTTCACAAAAGGTATTTAACACATAAAAACATCATCTAAATAGAATGGTAGAAAGTAAATGAGGACGTTTGGCTCATTTTCAGTTGCCTTAGCAACCATTAAAGTAAAGAGACATCATCTCAACAATCAATCCTTGCTGGAAACACAAGGATCTGAGTGCATCAACAGAGCACAGATTAAACAGCACCAAACATTTCCAAAGGGAAGACAACAACAAAAAATCATTTGAAACACCAAAATGTAAGCGGAAAACAAATTTCCTACGACATTCACGATGGGCGACAGCCATCCGGTGTGAGGAAGATGGTGTGGATCATCTACCACGGCCTCCATACTGCTTTGGTTGGGCTGGAAAGGTGCTTCGCTGGAACCTGGACTTGAATCTGGGAGGAGACGGCACATGTGGAGGAGGTGTCGTGGTCGGCTCTGTGAGCAGAGTGGACGTAACGGAGGTGCGGCAGCATCGCCTCCTTCAAGGTGTTGGCGGTCAGAAAGTGCAGGGTCTCCTTCCAGCAGCGGGAGTAGCCCTCACCGTGGTCTGAGCCCTGAGGCTGCAGCTGCTGCTTCAGGAACACCACCGTCATCTCCAGGACGTCGGCCTTCTCCAGCTTGGCGTTGGGATCCTGCTTGTGGAACTCCTTCTCCAGCAGGACTTTGAGCTGCTCGATGCAGCTGTTGATGCGATCTCGCCTCATCTTCTCCACGACCGGCTTCCTCAGCTGGAGAACAAAGTAAGAAAGAGAAAAGTCAAGTCATGACTCAGAGCAGAGGAGCAGAGAAGAGGGAGCAGAGAGGATGAGCAGCATTACTCACTTTGTGCCTGTCTTTGCTGGACAGCATTGCGATGGGAGAGTCTCTGGTGGTGCTTGGAGCCATTCTGGTGCAGTGCAGCTTCTGGCTGAGAGCTGAGCGATGACGATCCCTCTTCTCCATTTATAGCTGGACATTAGCATTACAAAGGCATGAGTGCCGGCCAGGATTAGCTTTCCCACACTCTGAGGCCGGTGGGCGAGGCCGACACAACAATAGCACAGAGGCATCAATTATCTCATGGTTAGCTGGCCTCAGCCGAGGGAATGCTACTCCAAATATCTAAAGGTACAGACCTGACACAAGCAGGTCGTTAGGCTTTTATTACCTGGGAAGCTTCCCGCTGTCTGATGGGATCAGACGGCTGCACATGTGGCTCAGACGGCAGGCTTGATAAGGGCCACTAAAGACATAAAGATAAGACCCACACTGAAGTCACAACCACCTGAGGACACGTCACGTCTGGTGCAGAGGAAACAAAAGCCCTGTTTTTATATTGAATTTAAAGTGCTTATATCTGCATCAGCACTATGAACTGTAAAAAAGTGTGCACCTTATGTAAAGTGATTCATTCATTCACATTTCTGTTGTATCTGTTGTTTACATGCTGTATTTTTGGGTCCATGTGTACATGGTCCTATTTTACATTTTTAGATTACTGGTCATAGACTCTTATTTTGCTTTATATAATGTCTGAATAAATCCTTGTCATTTGATTGGTGGTTTGTATGTCATGTGACATGGATTATTCATACCCTTTGCCATTGTGTTCCCTTTACCATGCAGTTTTGGTGATATTTACTGTGCAATTTTGGTGCTGTACGTTTTGTGTTATTACAAGGCGTGACTATTGGGTGCGCTCACACCAGCGGCGAGCCGGCGATGGCGCTTAGCTTATTAACAAACATGGCAGGGTTTGTTTTAGTGACAGACAATTTCAACAAGCTTGTTTTTACTGTTATCAGTACGCAGTAAACGGGCTCAAGGCATTTATAATATTCACTGGGACGTCTGTAGCTGAAGTAGAAGTGCTGTCGGATGAAGAGCTCGACAAATTTTTGTTGCAATTTTTTGTTGGACTGAGGAAAGCAGACGGCAATGTGTACACAAAGAAGTCAGTGCATGGTATTAGCTACAGACTACTTCGTCAGGATTTAAGTAGCTGGCTGTTTTTGCAAGTTGATTGAGAACAATTTTGGATTGGATTGCTGTTTAGAGTTGGTGTTGGATTATTTGGAAAATCTTGACCTCAAAGGACAGCAGAGCACACCAAAATGTAATGTTGGCAGAACAGTGGATAGTGGTTAGCACAGTTGCCTCACAGCAAGAAGATCATGGGTTTGATTTCCACCTGTGGCCTTTCTGTGTAGAGTTTGCATGGGTTTCTTCCAGGTGCTCCGGTTTCCTCCCACATTTAAAGACATGCAGGTTAGGTGAATTGGAAACTTTATAATTGTCCAGGTCTCCTTTGCAAAAGAGGCCTTGATCTCAGTGGTACTAACCTGCTTCAATAAAGGTTAAATTACACAAGTCCCATTTCTCTTGTTTATGAATTAATAAAATATGAAATGGCAAGGAAATATTTTTGGCGTCGTATAAAACAAATAATGAATGTTTTTTCATTTGTGTCATGGAAAGAATATTTCATCTCATGAAATATTCTTACCATTGCACTCATAAACATTCATTATTTGTATAATAGCTAACATGCTTTGCATGTCTTATACCTACATACATTGCACGTCTGGTTTTCGTGAAGCAAAATGTCACATTATTTTAATATGTACATCTTATTTATTATGCTCAGTTTGCACTATTGTAGTATATTTTTAGTTTAAAATTTGTACTTAGATAAGTGATGCACAATGCCATGTAGGAGTGATATGGGAAACATTTCACTGCAGGTTGTACATGTATAACATGTTAACGTTGTTAACCATGTCTCTACACTGTAATCCTGCATTTAAAGACTATAAGCAAGTCACAGATATTTATTGTTGGTTATAATTCCAAAAAAATTCCTAATAGGCATTTTGTACAATAAATGTATCTTATTGTACAACTGAATGTTCTGTAAGCAAAATACAAGAAAAAGTACTTTACTTAAATTATCTAATTAGATCGAGATAGTAAGTCCCTTCAGCTGCTCCCTTGTTTGCACTTGGGTCACCACAGAAAATCCAAGATGGATCTGCATGTTGAATTATCACAGGTTTTACGCCAGATGCCCTTCCTGACGCAACTCCACATTACATGGAGAAATGTGGCAGGGGTGGGATTTGAACTGGGAACCTTCTGCACTGAAACCAAGTGCATTAACCACTTGGCCACCACCCCTGCTAATTAGATCTGGATCTAATAGTAAAATTACACATTTTAAAAGAATCAAATATATTTACACTTGGCAATTTCAAAATTTATTTGCAAATATTTAAGTTTACTCCCTTAAAAGATATTGCTGCTCTGCATGTTCAGGCATGCGCCGAACACTGCTTGGGAACAGTCATGTAATAAAAATATGGCTGAAAATGCATCACAGTTAAAATCATGTCTTCATTAGCCACAATATTTATATATTATAATTGATTACAAAAAAAACTATTTTTAAATAAATTTACGTAATTGCTACATTTGATTATTACATTATTACATTTCTTTCTTTCTTTCTTTTCTTTATTTATTTCATTCATAAAATAAAAACAAAACACAAGAGTAATAATTACAATTATCAAGTTACCATGAATGAAAAGGAGCAGAAAGAAGTAATAACTTATGACATCTGCCCCCATCATACACAAGAAAATATAACAGTTCCATCAAACCTTAACAGCCATATATATGGCTTTTTTAAGACGCAATACTCATAACGCATAACACAGAGCAGTTTAAAAGGCACTACTCTGAAATTTCATATTTTTTCAACACAGACAATTTCAAGTTATTTTTATACACATATATTGACTTAGAATTTTTTATTTCATTGTCAAGACTGTTCCATAAACCAACACCTCTGACTGAAATACACTTTTCTTTAGTTGTAGTTCTATACCTAGGTTTTACAAAAACTTCAGTTCCTTTCAATTCATATTTACTTTCTCTTTAGGTGAATCTATTTTGTAGATTAATAGGTTTTTTTTTTTAAATGAGCTTTGTACATAGTTTTTAAAAAACATTAATTTCCAAATAAATAAATGTATTAATTTAATTATACTAAATGTATTACTATTGACTAATAATTATTAATAACAACTAATGCAAAAATGTAAATGACAAATTTAAAGAATCAGAATCAAATTTATTGCCAAGTAAGCCAAGAAACAACAGTTTAAAATAACATTTGAAATTTAGTATATTACAAGTGCTAAATCTGCTTGATCATAATCGCTAAGCTTTCAGCTGTCACATACTGTATTTTAGATGACCAGTAAAATAGTAACAGTTATTTCCAAAAATTCATGTTTCTGCATAGCATGACTATCTGTGCCTGCACTTTACACTCAAAACACATCTCGAAATATGAATTCAGTCACATTTTTCTCTCTACACATAAGAAAGAAAGAAAGAAAGAAAGAAGGAAAAATGACAACCATTGAAACGAGAGAGAGAGAGAGAGAGAGAGAGAGAGAGAGAGAGAGAGAGAGAGAGAGAGAGAGAGAGAGAGAGAGAGAGAGAGAGTTGGAGAGAAGATGATTTCCAAATGCAACTGTCAATTAAGCACAATTATCCAGTGGCCCCTGGGAAGGCACACTTCTATTGTGTGACACCTCCGGGCTCCTCCTCTTTGGCTCACCCCCTTCAGGAGAATGTGTAATAAATGGGAATGAGAGTGTGGGAAAGGAGGTTGGGATCCGACTCACACACATCCTCCAGTCAATAGAGTGCACCCCTGCTGCCCCCCCCCCCCGCCCACACACACACACACAGAGTCTTAAAACCTGCAGATCAGACGCACCGCTGAGCCAGAGGACACGTGTGGGCTCCAACTCTCCTCATGCGTGGGCATTTCACTGTGTGCATACTCAGCTCCTCCATCAGCTGAACATAGCCTCCAACACCTGCCGCCAGAGCCCCGTGACACACAACAAACCCATTACTCCACCGTTTACACTTTAATCACCTTTAAGTTATGAGCCAGCTAGTTAAACGCACAGGAAAAATAAATCGACTCGTGGCAAACATGGTTCACTTGGGTTTGCCACAAGTTTTCAACCAGATGCAACTCCTATTCTCCATAGCGTAAACACTTACCTAGCTCAGGTTTCTGTTTTCAGCAATTAAATCTTACTATTAATTATTGCCGACTCTGTCTGTAGCTG
This sequence comes from Thalassophryne amazonica, assembly GCF_902500255.1. Taxonomy (NCBI): domain Eukaryota; kingdom Metazoa; phylum Chordata; class Actinopteri; order Batrachoidiformes; family Batrachoididae; genus Thalassophryne; species Thalassophryne amazonica. Next base: position 24,546 of record NW_022986362.1, on the reverse strand, counting down.
CCTCCCAGTTTGGCGTCATCACCAGTGGATATATAGGGTACAAACTTTCCCTCAATACCCACTGTGTCCCACAGAGTAGCCAGAGGGTATTTCGATTTCAGTGCTTGCCTTTCTTCCTCCCATTAGTGCAGCAGATAACAGAATATTTGCAGAGGAATCCTTCAAATCCGGTTCCAAAAACCAAAGTTTGACTGTGTATACCTTTTGGTACATATTTTAGAAAAATAACATTAGCCATTTGAATTTTCAACAGGGGGCCAAGTAGGGGTCAACTGAAGAACTGCATAGGGGTCAAAAATGTTCCAATTATATTGAAAGCTATACCACATTATGTGTCTGATCATAAAGATTCCAAAAAGGTACAGTTTGGACTATCTGTGACTGAATGTTCTGGAGTTACGGGGTAAAAACAGCAAGCGTGGTGACAAAGGTCACTTTCAGTTTGTACAGGGGTCAAAAGTTAAAGTTGCTCCAATTATGGTAAAACATGATGCAAATTGATGGTTGAGTTAGTAGGATTTTAAAAAGGAAAAGTTTGCACCATGTGTCATGCTTAGTTATCATGTTACGGAGTAACATATGTCACATGTTATAGAATCCAATGGATGTTGACATTGTTTGACCTTTACAGTCAGAACTATTCCATTTGTTAATCCTGTTAGTTCAACCAATAATTTGCACCACGTTTTACCAAAACTGGAGCAACTTTAAGTTTTGACCCCTGTACAAACTCAAACTGACCTTTGTCACCATTCTTGTTGTTTTTACCCCATAACTCCAGAACATTCAGTCATAGATAGTCCAAACTATACCTTTTTGGAATCATTGTCATCAGATACATAATGTGGTATCACTTTCAATATGATTGGAAGATTTTTTTAATTTTGACCCTGTGCAATTCTTCAATTGACCCCTACTTGGCCCCCTATTGAAAATTCAAATGGCTAAAGTTATTTTTCTACAATATGTACCAAAAGGTATACACAGTCAAATTTTGGTGCTTGTAACCGGATTTGAACGATTCTTAAAGTTATCTGCTGTACTGCATGGGGTATCATTCCCCTATGCTTCGGGTTGGAGTTGGATAGGACTGATGTTTACGACAGAGCACACTGGAAATCAGGATGTAACGGCTGATATATCACAGCGTAGGCCTTTACTGCTGTGGACAGAACCTGCACCTGGATAGCACCCGGGTATGGAGTACAGATTGAAATCTTCTCAAGTTTCTGTTTACAGCAATTAAATCTTATTTAGTAAAGAATAATTAGGCTGTGTGCTATCGGGATCTACCAGGAGCTACCAGGCTGCTTACAATAGAAGACTTATAGACACGATCTCCATGCTATAAGCCACTGTCAGTCTCCATGATGTGGCTGTGCAATCACTTACACTGAAGTGATTTATCTGAGGTTTCACTGAGGTTTCACTGATACGACAGAAGCATGTGCACGCACCCTGTTTATTGTCCAATTAGAGTGGACGGTTGGCCGCTAGTGCTAGCCTAGCAATAGCTTTCTTCTTCTTCTGGGGTTCTTCTATGCTATGCTTTCTATGACTCTATGCGGTACTGCTCCCGGTGATGAACAAAAGGTGACCAGAGGCAGTGCCAATGTGCTGCATTACAGTAGTAAAAAAAAAAAAAACAACGAAGAAAGTCCCTGATTTTTCATGAAATATTTTTTTGTACCTGTGCAGTTAATGCCACTTTTGTCTTATTCTAATTTATCCTGGAAACTGAATGTAGATTAGATTAGAAAGAACTTTACTGATCCCTTGGGAAGACTCCCTCAGGGAAATGGAGGCTCCAGCAGCATCGTATAGCAGCACACAGGGTAAGAAGCACACAGAGCATCGAAAGTAAAAACAGTTTGCAATACTCAAATTTAAATACCAGATATACTGATCAATACCGATTTACTGGCTACTACTGTTCCTCTCCTTCCCATATTATATTATTATTATATTGGAATGCATCTCACTGAAATCAAAAGTATCGTTCTTTAAAGGTATCGTACTCCATGCATCTCCATATGTATCATATCTTTTTATAAGGGGAAGATCTACACGCCTAAAAGGAAAGTGTGAATATTTCACATTCAGTCATGAGCAGCATTCAGTAATAGAACGAAAAATGCTCCATTAGATGATTACCCTGAAAAAATGCAGTCATTTCCAAATGAGGAAATTACTGAGCAATATGGATGTCCTTAATGGATATTAATAGCTGTGAAAGTGCATGCATCAGGAGGCAGATGGTGAAGGCACCACTTGGAGGGAAATCTCCACCTTTTCTTCTCCTTTCTTCAGGACGCATTTCTTTGAATTGAGTCATGACACACTATGCAGAAGAAAACACATCATTTGGCCTCGAAACACATTCCATTGTGGACAAAAAAAAAAGAAAAGTCTCATAGTGGGTTGCCCACATCACACATTCCCACGTGCACATGCGAAACAACAAGTCTCCATGGCTGTGGGCCCAGATGCACCAGTGTCTGTGTGCAGCCAAAGGACCTTTCTCTGCTGAGGAATGTGTGAGAGCTGCGACCTGCTCCTCTTTCCCACACTTGAGCTTCCATTCAGGACAGCGCCCCACCCTGCGGCGGCCGCCACTGATCCTCCAACCCCTCATTATGCCTCGTCCTCAATAGGCCATCTGGACAGCTACCAGAGGACGCGGGCTTCACACGGGCATTTGCATCACACCTTAGGAGGGTGCAGGTAGTCGAAAATATGCCCAAGGATTCGTGATGGACACACTTTAAAGTACATGCATGTACCTCACCAACACCCCACCCCCACCACCACCACCCACACACACAAATGTATATGACTGTGGCCTACTTTGCACTGCAAATATTAATATGAGCTTGAATTAAAAATAAATAATTTGTGGATTTCTTACTTTTTATCATCCTGTGATTAACATTCACTTCAGTTATTTGTTGTTGTTGTTCATTCGGCTGCTCCAGTATTGTTCGGGGTCGCCACGGCGGATACATCCAGATCTGCATCAGTATTTGGCACAGGTTTTACACCGGATGCCCTTCCTGATGCAACTCCAGTTTCAGAAACGCAAACAGCTGCTGGTTTTCCAAAGAGGTCTCCCATCCAAGTACTAACCAGATCCTGCACTGCTTAGCTTCTGAGATCTGACGGGATCCGGCTGACACAGAGCAGACCAGCTGCACTTCAGTTATTTGTAATTTGGGGTAATTGTAAATGGTACTTTTTTCATTCGCGAGACAACCGTAGGGTATCCGTGCAGTCATGCTGCCTGTGTACACTTGATCCTATCAGAAATCAGCGGTTAAGTGGACCAGATCCTGATTTGGGTATGACTGGGTGACCACTTAGGAAACCAGGAGCTGCACATGTTTCTCCATGAGGAACCTAAGTTGCATCAGGAAGGGCATTTCCAGATCAAATTAGTACCAGATTTCCATATGGGTACCTAATGTGGTAAACCTGAGTAAAGGTGCCCTGACACTTACACCACTTTGATCCGCGCACTTGCACGCACTCTGTCGTGCAGGAGAGTAAACGTGTCTCACACTCATTGTAAACCGTTGTAAACTGTGCGCGGCTTTGTGCAATTGTGTAAAGAAAATGCTGAAATGTTCAAAATCTCCATCACGCATTAATTATGTGAACGTCACATGAACATTGCACAAAGAATTAAAAAACACTGCGTGTGAGTGCGAGTGATTGCGCCAGCGCACCGCATCACAGCGCAGCTCATCTGAACGATTATAACGGGATGTTAAATCTATCATAAGCATACTTTTACAGCTCATCTCAACAAGGAATGAACATGCAACTGTTTTACCCAAGCCATTATTACAATATACATATGAAATGCATGCAAGTGTGTGGATCAAAGTCGTGCAAGTGTCAGGGCACTTTAACTCTGAGGCAGCTGAAGAGATTTTAGGACACTTCATGCTTCCATCTGCTGGCAGGCGCTATGGAGATGCTGATTTCCTTTTCCAGCAGGTCTTGGCACCTGCCCACACTGCCAAAACTACTAGCAACTGGTTTGATGACCAGGGCATTACTGTACTTGATTGGCCCTATAACAGAGCCAATCAAGTACAGTAATGTCCTGTTGTCCCTATTGTATAGGGGCCTTATTGTCTGTATGGCCCCTGTAGACAATACCTCAGATTCGCTGCGGGGTACTGTCAAGAAGATGAGAGACACCAGACCCCAAAACACAGATGGCCTCTATGAAAGCAACCTGGACTTCTTCAACACCTCAGCAGTAGCACATCGCCTGCCACGCTGCACTGATGCAGTAATTCATGAAAAAGGCGCTCCAACCGAGTACTGATTGCACAAATCTTTTTTGGATTCATTTCACACCTTAAAAAAGGAACTGCTATCTGAAAAAAATGATGTAACAATTTGCATAGATTTTTAAAGTTATTTCAACTTTCAACAGAGTTAATACCACAAGACGTCTCTAGTTATGTTGAAATAACTTTAGTTAAGTTGAAATAAAAAAAAATCTATGAAAATTGTTACATCACTTTTTCTCATTAAGACAGTGGTTAATTTTTTTTAGAGTATGTGAAAGATTTTAATATTTTGAGGTACATATCTTCTGTACTATTTTGCTGTAGGCCATAATTATCAAACTTAAAATGAAAACTGCTTGCAACATTTTCATTTACGTATATGAGCGTAGAATAATAGAATTTTCACTTTCTGAGACAAAAAATATTGAACTTTTTCCACAATATTTTTTTTTTTTTTTTTTTAGATGGACCTGTAAATTACCTTTGTCAAGGGCACTGACACAACCTCATACCACGACAGGCCCTGGTGCTCTTGCCCTTTACGCACTGAAATTCCTCCAGAATCCTTGAATCGTTTAATGATATTGTGCACTGTAAAATGTAGAATATGTAAATTCCCTTCAAATGTTTCTTTGAGGAACATTGTTTTTAAATATTTCAAGAATTTTCTCCTGCATTTGCTGACAAATTGGAGTACATGTCACCATTTTTGCTCTTCAAAAACTCTTTTGTGGATTCTGCTTTTGTACCAAATCACGATGAAAATCACCTCTTTGAAATAACAACATCATTTATTTATTTATACCTCATTACTATCCCTAAAGTGTCCCATCCCAATGTTTTTGGGGAATGTGTTGCAGGTCTGAAATGCGGGAATGGATGTATATTCAGTCTTAAGTTTTTCTGATTTGGGTTGTATTCCACATTTTATTAGTTATTGCTAATTTGAGCAAATGTAATTTCAGTGATCATTCTGATTTAAACTATTTTTAAACTATATTTGAAAACATGAACAATGTCAGGACAGAAGCTTTTGGGAGTTTCCCGCCACCAGTCTTTTTTTTTTTTTTTTTTTTGAGAAGCCCACATTAAGTCCCATCACATGCTCCTGGAATACTTTGGACCCACGCTAAGGTCCAGGAGGAGCTCCGGGTCATCTCCACAGAGGTCAGGCTGTTCCCAGCTTTTGTGCTGAAGTCACAAGGATGCACCTGCCCCCCCAGCTTTGTGGACCAGGATTTGCCTTCCTACGCCCACAGTCAAAGCGTGGTTCATGATGACAGCGAGAGCAATGCTTTGTGTTTTGTGCCTGACCTCAGAGATGGATCGTGTTCACTTTAATTCCTAATGAAAACAGTTGAAATAGCAAAGAAAAAAAAATAGCAGCAAAGATGATTTTGACTTTAAAACTGTTTTGTCATAGTCAAATCAAACAAAATTATTAGCGACAAAAGTACACTGTGGCAGAAAATACAAATTTATACCAAATGAGCAATAACTATATAATCATCACAATACAGATAAAGTCAATGAGGAGAGAGAGAGAGAAAATAAATAAATAAATAAATAAATAAAAAAAACATTGCTGCATTGTTGTTGCTGATAATCACTCAATTTCTCAACCAGATTTTCTTATGAATTGCATTAGGAAATATAATTAATAAAAGGACATGATGCATGATTAAAACAGAAATATGGCCACAGTTAAGTATTTCTTGATAAATATTACATTTTTGGCAGCTTTTCAATGAAAAAAAAACTTTTAGGCACATTAAATGGGACTTAAACATTTGTGCAGCACTGCATTTGCAGCCTAAATGATAAACACGTCTACATTTTGTCCACACAGTTCCAGCTTTTTAAAAAGTTGCTGATGATCATATATCACAAAATGATTGCATAAAAATGATTACATATAACCAGATTTTCAATTAAATCAAATTAGAGAGGATATTATCCCCCCCAAAGTACAGGAAAAGAACTTGTCCCATATTTCAATTATTCATAATTGACAAATATTACATTTTAGCAGCTTTTCAAACTTTTAATAGATCAAGCAACCATATGGAGGTGATGGTACAGTGGTTAAGTGTTGGGGTTGAGACCAGAGAACCTAAACTCTGATAAACTGGACTTAGTTGAACTAAAACACTCTAATAACATGAAAATATCTTAACCAAGATGTTAAATTACTTTTGCATGCTGGCAGGCGCTGCCTGTACATTATGCTTCTTCTATTATAATACACTACTATGAGATCCAGCCTTTCAATAACTTCCTGGGCTCAGCCATTAAAAGTGTATCTGTATGCACTGTGTTTTGAACTTGTTGAGAGACTTTTCTCAGCAGTGACATTCATAACTCTGGGGAAGATGTCTTTGAAGACCTTATAGAGTCATGAGATCAATGCCCAGAGACAGAGGTGTTTGGCAATTCCAATACCTTTGCAGGAGTCCATGTGCTTTCAGTCTCACTGTATGGTTGCAAGATTTGGATGTCAACCAGTGATGTAAGTGGATGACAACACGTCATTGGTACGAGATCTCTCTGGAGAACTCTTGGGTACCTTTGTAATGACTTTGTACTGCTTGCATGGTGAGGAAAGATTAACTACAACATTACAGCTACATATGTGATGCATTTTCCTGCTCATGATCCAGGGGGCAGGTACACCCCTACAACTGGAAAAGGTCAATGGATCACACACTCTTCATCTGGCTGCAGCACATAGATAGCTACTTTTGAGAGGTTGGAATGGACCTATGGTTTGCTTAAGCTTCCAGACTTGACCTGCTTGTAATCCAGGGACAACAATAGTAAATTTCTTGTATGGGACTTACTTGTGTAAACTGGATGTGCACTCAGAAGGGGCTCAACTGTTCTTTCCTCCACTAACCATCAGAGGAGCATAGAGAGTATTATAAGTTTTATGCCCATTAGGCCTTTGTGACCTCATTAAGGGGCATGGTGGTACAGTGGTGCACTCTAAAAAATGCACTGCTGTCTCAACGGGATGAAGTGATGTAACAATTTGCATAGATTTTTTTTAACTTAACTAATGATATTTCAACTTAACTAGAGAAGTGTTGTGGCATTGCCTCAGTTAAAAGTTGAAATAACTTTTAAAAAACATGCAAATTGTTATTTTCTCATTGAGACAGCAGTTCCTTTTTTAGAGTGTGCTCTTGTCTCTCCAAAACAAGTTCAAACCAATGGTCCCATCTCCATACGGACATCTGGCATAAAACTTTAAAGACCTTTACGAAGAAGAAGGAAGGAAGGAAGGAAGGAAGAAGAAGGGCCTTTATTGACATAGTACATACATACAACAAAATTTGTCCTCTGCATTTAATCCATCCTAATTAGATTTAGACACAATGCAGCCACTAGGAGGAGTGGACAGCCACAGATGGAATTTCACAGTTGAGGTCTCCAGATGTAGAGACCCTGCTTTGGTCAGGAGCAGAGAAAGGAGCAGACCCTAAATAAGCATGATTTTGACTGTGGGCAGAAACCGGGGTTTCCCAATTCAAGTGGTTTCCCAATGTTTTAAAAAATACTCTTTTTGAGCTCACAAACCATCTTTCTACAAAACATCATCCAAATCCCTCCATCACTTGTTGATTTACAGCATCTGCAAAGAAACACAAAGACAGGGTGGTCGTATAATGTCCACCATCCTCTGTTGGTAGGAGGTGGAAACTATGCCTGTTCAGGTAGGTGTTGAAAACATCAAACCCACAGCACAATGCCAGTTCTCCCCGTAAGGAACACTGACAGAGGTTTCCCGCATTTTACGGGCTCCAGCTGGTCCTCCTGCCATCAAAGGATGTAATCCCTTTGGGCGTGTCGCCCCAACTTTCCCACACCACACTTCGAGTGGCGCAACAATGGACGTGTGTCCCATTCAACGGAAAATTAGTCACGCAGAGTCCACAGAGAGGCAACAAATCACCAGAGACACCACACGGAAATAACACACTCTTACTGGCGTTAATGATCAACAACTGTTCTTTCCGTACATTGATGTCTTGTGTTCATGTGTAGCTGATGTATTGGAGTGATGCTCCAACCAAAACCTGGCCATAAATTCTTGACTAATCCTGACAATAAACCAACAACTATAAGAATAATCATTATTTTATGTATCATTAACAACATTTTGTTGGGGGTTAAAAGGCAAAATGTGCCCCAAGGCTGAATATTGCAGGGGTTCAATTTCTTGTTCAAGGACACTTTGACACTCTACAGTATTGCAGATCAAATCAGACAGTTCAGGAAGACTTAAAAGCCTTGATGTCCTCCAAGTACTTAGGGGCATTTTAATTAATATCATCAACTTTTCCCGCCAGTGTGGCTCAACCCGAGCACGAAAACCTGATTTAAGAACGTCAGTCGGCTCTTTTCTCACTTCACACTCCACCTGTTCCCTTGAGGTCTGGTCATTGTCCACATGACAATAGACAGTCAATTTAGCACAAAGGATTCTGGGTCATTATGGGAGTCACTCTCCATTGGTTTACAACTGTGGGAACCCGTCATCACACGCACACCCACACACTTCATAGGCCTGTTCCACACACTTTTGTCTCTGAGAATCAGCTCACTTCAGCTTGCCACAACCTCAGTGGTGCCCTCTTCAGGCTGGAATGAAAACCAAGACACTAAAGAGTATGTCCTTGAGTTTAATTCCATAATTAACAATTCTTAGATGGAAGAAGAACTATTTTTATATTTTGAAACAAATGTATGACATCATATGGGCAGCTCAGTGGGGTAGAGTTGAGCTGACAATATGTGGACCTGGGTTTGATTCCCAGTCACACTTTCTGTCTGTGTCAATTGTCAAAAATATTGATACACAGAAACTGGCTGATTTACTACACCATATGTACCTGGTCATGCTGGCTGTTCTCAGGATCTAGGTTAGCTGTGTGTTGTGTGGGTAAAGAAGAAGTCAGCTGGTCACAGGGCCTTTTTTATCAGGCACTTTTTAGGTGTAGTGCAGCAGATAGGTAAAATGATTGTGCATTTTCTGACTAAAGCATGAAATTTGGCACACATGTTCTAAATCAACTAATACTTATTTTCAGATGTGGAGGTATCCTGGAGCTGCCCTCTCATGACCTACAGGGGTCAATGAAGAATTACACCGGGGTCAAAATTTAAAAATGTTCCAATCATATTAAAAGTTATATCATAATATGCATATGTCGCGGACATGAATGAGCGAAGCTCATCAGCATCTCACCATGTCATCTAGGTCCTTCAGAATTTATTTTGAGTAAATACTTCAAAGGAGCATTAGCATGGCAAAAACCTTTCAGCTGCTGGGGGTGGGGGGGGTGCTGTGCATTTTTCTTTATTTGCCTGTCACATGCCTGGAAAAGCTCCTCGCCATCTAACCATGTCCTTTAGGTCCTTCAGACTTTTTTCAGTAAAATGGTTCTTGGGAGCTGTAGCATGACTGAAACTTTCAGCTTTTGGGGGGGAGCTCTGCCCCCTATACTCCCCACCTTTTTAAGCATTTTTTTTTTTTTTTGCTTTTCAGCTGACCCCCCAATTACAGCCCTCTTAACCCCCTGCCACTTTAAGCATTTTTTTTTTATCGTAGATGAAAATTAATATTCAAAGTTTTCAGCGAGTTGACAGTAGGGCTGTACAATATGGACAAATTATCGTATCTCAATATTGTCATATAAATTGTCATGTAAATGTTGCTTATATACATGCTGTCCATATTCTTGAGCCACTTAGGTGGGTAGGGAAAGTTCCCATGGGATAAAAAAAGCTTTTCAACCAACCATCCCTGGTTCTCAAGACCAAGGATGGTAGTGGCTGTACAGGGGTGGCCACGTTCGGTCCTCGAGAGCTACCTTCCTGACACTCTTAGTTGTCTCCCTGCCCCAACACACCTGATTCCAATGAAAGGCTTATTAAAAGTCTGCTAATGAGTTTTTCATTGGATTCAGGTGTGTTGGAGCAGGGAGACAACTAAGAGTGTCAGGAAGGTGGCTCTCGAGGACCGAACATGGCCACCTCTGCTCTACTCTCTCTCTCTTTTTTTTTAAAGATATTTAGGTGTACCTTAGTAAACACTAGTAGAGTTCCACTTTAGATTTCAAATGTATAATAAAAGATATACCTTACTGAATTTTCATATCAGTATGATATGACTATGATTTGACACAAAGTGCAGCAACAGTGAAAATTAAACATTCTTAAACCAAACAGTAATAATACCACACTCATTTTGCACTCGTCATAAGGTTTAGGATACTGTGCCCTCCAAAAGTATTGGAACACTTGGAATTTCACACATTTTAATTTGTTTATGCCATTTTAAATACTAGAAATACAAAAAAAAAAATTTCTAAAATTATCTGTTATGTGTCGGATGCAGGACGGAGAACTGACCAGCGTTTGAAGGACCCAGTATGAAATAAGCAGAGCACGGCACAAAGGATAACAAAATTTAATGACATAACAGTGACGTGCTAAATACAACAAATGAGTGCGCGGTCTGCGAGGTGGAGATGACGGTGTGCTCCCAGCAGCACTAACGGTCCGGAGCCAGAAACAGTTCGGACCCAAGGACCCCGCCGACACCCCCCAGGTGGCCGCGACAAACCGAGTCTGTGAAAGAAGAACCATCATGTGAGTCCACACTCCACACACAGAGAGACCACTCAAAGGTGTACATAAACAGCAAACACTTCCTGGCTTAATTACTAATCAGCTTCCCACCCTGCAGGCGTGGAACACCCTGTTCACCTACTCAACTGCAGTGGAAGCTGATTAAACGACTAACATAACAGCTCAATATAATAAGGTGTGAGGGACACCACATTTACTGACTGTACTAATGTTATTCACAAAACCTAACATACCTCAGGAAGTGTGCTGACGAGCGTGAGACCTCACCCCCTCCTCTTTCACAGACCATGGCATCAAACCTGGACGTTCTCTGCATCCATAATGATGAGATGGCTCTCAAGACGACGATCTCACCCGTCTGGTCACAAGGTCGAGTCTCTGGCAAATACACACTGTGTACTCCAGACTTAAATGCCACCATGCTCCAATCCGTGTAGATGCACCACAGCTGAGAGTCCTGACGAGCTGCACATGATCAGCCTCAGGTGATCAGGGTGAGGTCCTGATAACTCAGCCACACAGCCACTCAGTCCTAAACGCGTGCCACCTGGAAGGAAAAACAAAAGACAGAAACAGAAGACAAACAAAAGCCAGCCAGGCACGCCAGACACCCCAGCCACAACATTATCTTCCTCAAACTGAAAGCAAATCTCTAAAAATGGATACAACCTGTAAATAATAATCACTTTTATTGCCAGTTTTCTTTAGACAAGTCAGAGGATGGAAACATGAACATTTCCAAGCCACTGAATATGTCTTGGACATTATTTACATCAATTATGAAGAAATACAAAAGTTTCTTTCACCAAAACATCAAATCTAGGTTTTCATCTGAAATGTACTTTCTGTCAAATTGTAGCTGAACTTTCAGGTCTTCTTTTTAAGAAAATCCTCCTCTACACCACTTCATCGGGAAGCTGGATTTTAGATTTTTAATTAATTTATATCAAATTGTAGAGATTTGCTTTCAGTTTGAGTTAAGGAAGATAATCCATCCATCCATTTTCTTCTGCTTTATCCGGAGTCGGGTTGTGGGGGCAGCAGCTCAAGCAAAGCCGCCCAGACCTCCCGATCCACACACACCTCCTCCAGCTCCTCCGGGGGAACCCCAAGGCGTTCCCAAGCCAGCCGAGAGATGTAGTCCCTCCAGCATGTCCTGGGTCTTCCCCGGGGCCTCCTCCCAGTGGGTCGTGCCCGGAACACCTCTCCAGCGAGGCGTCCAGGGGGCATCCGGAAAAGATGCCCGAGCCACCTCAACTGACTCCTTTCAACGTGGAGGAGCAGCAGCTCGACTCCGAGCTCCTCCCGAATGACCGAGCTCCTCACCCCATCTCTAACATCTTAATCATTTGGTCAATTGTTTCACATCAGTTTTTCTTGCCCCACTTGCGACATCTTCTTCACTTCCTCTTTTTCTCTGACTCTGCACTTTTTATGAAAAACAACTCATATAATCATTCATTTTACTTATTCGTAAAATACATCTTCTAATCAACTCTTAATTTTAACACATTACTACTTCATTTGATCATACTTGTCATGTTAGAATCATTTTTAGATATATTCCCTCGTCTTTACCACCGAGTTCATTCCGTGGACCTCCCCATTTGCAATGGAAAAGTCCGGCATGACCTCACTTACTTCTGGAAGGTACCAAAAACCGTGCAGTTTAATCCAACAGCATGTATATTAATTCCATGGCACGTATTATATTCCAAGATGAAAACAAGCTGAGAGCAAGCTTAAAGTCATCTTTCCTCACATAGCCACATCTTTCCTCCATAGCCTCCCCGAACTCCTCCCAGACCCGAGTTTTTGCCTCTGTGACTGCACGGGCTGCGGCACGCTTGGCCTGCCGGTACCTGTCAGCTGCCTCTGGGGTCCCACCTACCAACAAAGATAAGTAGGACTCCTTCTTCAGCTTGATGGCATCCCTTACTTCCGGTGTCCACCACCGGGTTCGGGGATTGCCGCCGCGACAGGCACCAGAGACCTTGCGACCACAGCTACAAGCAGCCCCATCGACAATGGAGGTGGAGAACATGGTCCACTCGGACTCCATGTCTCCAACCTCCCCCGGGATCTGGGAGAAGCTCTCCCGGAGGTGGGAGTTGAAGACCTCGCTGACAGAGGGTTCCGCCAGTCGTTCCCAGCAGACCCTCACGATACGTTTGGGCCTGCCAGGTCTTACCGGCTTCCTACCCTCCCAGCGGATCCAACTCACCACCAGATGGTGATCAGTCCACAGCTCTGCCCCTCTCTTCACTCGAGTGTCCGAGACACGTGGCCGAAGGTCAGATGATACGACTACAAAGTCGATCATCGACCTCCAGCTCAGGGTGTCCTGGTGCCACGTGCACTTATGGATACCCTTGTGCTCGAACATGGTGTTCGTGATGGACAAACTGTGACTAGCACAGAAGTCCAACAACTGAGCACCACTCGGGTTCAGATTGGGGAGGCCGTGCTTCCCGATCACCCCCCTCCAGGTCTCACTGTCGCCGCCCATGTGGGTGTTGAAATCCCCCAGGAGAACAATGGTGTCCCCAGTCGGAGCGCTATCTAGTACCCCTCCCAGGGACTCCAGGAAGGTCGGGTACTCTGCACTGCTGCTCGGTCCGTAGGCCGAGACAACGGTGAGAGACCTGTCCCCGACCCGAAGGCGTAGGGACGCGACCCTCTCGTTCACCGGAGTGAACTCCAACACTTGGCGACTGAGCTGGGGAGCAATAAGCAATGCGACCCCAGCTCTCCGCCTCTCCCCGTGGGCGACGCCAGAAAAATGAAGCGTCCAGCCCCTCTCCAGGAGTTGGGTACCAGAGCCCAAGCTGTGCGTGGAGGTGAGCCCAACTATCTCTAGCCGGTATCTCTCAACCTCCCGCACAAGCTCAGGCTCCTTCCCCCCTAGCGAGGTGACATTCCACGTCCCAACAGCCAGGGGCTGTGAGCATGGACCGGGCCGCCGGGCCACCCGCCCTCGACCGCCACCCAATCCTCTCTGCACCCGACCCCCATGGCCCCCTCTGCAGGTGGTGAACCCACAGGAGGGCGGGCCCACGTCACTCTTTCGGGCTGAGCCCGGCCGGGCCCCATGGGCTAAGGCCCAACCACCAGGTGCTCGCACGCGAGCCCCAACCACAGGCCTGGCTCCAGGGTGGGACCCCGGCTCCACCATACCGGGCGACGTCACGGTCCTTGATCTTTAACTGGTCATGGAGGTTCTGAACTGCCCTTAGTCTGACCCATCACCTAGGACCTGTTTGCTTTGGGAGACCCTACAGGGAGTACAAAGCCCCCGACAACATAGCTCCTAGGATCATCCGGGTACGCAAACTCCCCCACCACGATAAGGTGGCAGCTAGAGGGGGAGTAAGGAAGATAATTTTAGAAAAAATGTATTTGAAATAGAATAAACAAATTAAAATGTGTGAAATACCAAGTGTTCCAATACTTTTGAGGGCAACTGAGAAACAGTGAGAAGCAGCATCTTACATCTCATATACAATATAGTGCAGCAGATAAGAGAATATTTAGAGTGGAATCCTGCAAATGGTGATACAAACATCAAATCTGGCACAAATAATCCATAGACATGAACTCTTTCAAAAAAATATATAAATAAAACTGATTGATCACTAGCGTCCTGTCCTGGGTGTACCCCAACCCGTGCTCTATGACTGCTGGGATAGGCTCCAGCCCCCCGCGACCCTTAATTGGACTAAGCGGTAGAAGATGAATGAATGAATGATTGGCCACTTGAATTTTCAATAGGTAGCCAGGTAGGGGTCAAATGAGGAATTACACAGGGGTCAAAATCAGGGGTGGGCAATTTGTTCCAGAAAGGGCCAAGAGGGTGCAGGTTTTCTTTGCAACCACTGACTCTACCATGTGATTTCACTCCTTAACTGATTCCATCTGCTCAAAGTGATATTAATGAGTGAAATCACCTGGTGGAATCAGTGGCTGCAAAGAAAACCTGCACCCTCTTGGCCCTTTCTGGAACAAGTTGCCCACCCCTGGTCTAAATGAAAAGATGCTCCAATCATATAGAAAACTACACCACATTATTTGCCTGATCATAAAGATTCCAAAAAAGGTACAGTTTGGACAATCTGTGACTGAATGTTATGGAGTTATGAGGTAAAAGCAACAAGAATGGTGACAAAGGTCAGTTTCAGTTTGTACAGGGGTCAAAAGTTAAAGTTGCTCCATTAATTTTGCTCCAGCTGCATTTGTGCAGAATTTGATGCTTATATCACCATTTGAAGGATTGTTTCAGTTATCTGCTGCACTAATAAGCCAACATGATCAAGCTGCTGTCTTAGTCTAAAATGTGTACATAAGGCCACCCGAATTAAAGGAGAAATGCTGCTTTTAACAACCTGGACCTCATTTCTGACATAAAATACGGTTGTTTACTCACCAATATAAGTTTGGTGTGATTCGAATTCCATAGTTCAAACGTGTTCAGTTCAAATCTGGAGCAAACATTTTTCTTCTAAGGTAGATTAGAACTTTTTGTGGTACACAGCACAAACTACTGGACAGGAGGAACCTAGCAGTCAATGTGACACTGATTTGAAAATGCAGCTCTTTCAACCAGACGTGTGGTGCCGTGACATGTCAATCATCTGTGTCCAATCAGATTTCAGGAAAGTCCAGTGAAACCCCGGCCTTTGCTCTAGCTCCACCCATACCAGGAAGTGTTTGACATTTGAGCATTTCCTGTTCTACTGTGACTGAGAATTCGGCACTTCCTGTTTGACTGTGAGTTTGCCACTGAGTTCCCGCGAGATTCCATGGGATCTCGTCTGTCAATCCAGGAAGTGTTTGACATTTGAACATTTGCTGTTTTACTGTGGATTTGAAAATTGGCACTTCCTGTTTAGGACGCCCCGTACCATGAGCGAGCTTGACAAAGGTCAATTTCAGTTTGAACAGTACAGCGGTCAAAAGTTGCACCACTTTTGGTAATAAAATGATGCAAATTATTGGTTGAGTTAATAGGATTAATAAATGTAATAGTTGTTTTCTGTTTTTAATATTTGGTCTCCAAAGTAGAGGTCAAACAAGGTCGACCTCCATTGGATTCTAAGACATGTTACATATGTTACCCTGTAATATGATAACTAACCATGACAGATGGTGCAAAGTATTCCTTTTTAAAACCATATTAACTCAACCAATAATTTACATCACTTTTTACTGACCCCTGTACAAACTGAAATTGACCTTTGTCATTGTTTTTGCTGTTTTTATCCTGTAACTCCACAACATTTAGTCCAGGATAGTCTAAACTATGCCCTTTTGGAATTGTTATGCACAGACAAATAATATGATATACCTTTCAATATGATTGGAACATTTTAAAATTTTGACCCCTGTGTAATTCTTCATTGACCCCTGGTGGTCATGAGAGTTCAGCTCCAGGATATCTCCACATCTAAAATAAGTATTAGTTAATCTAGAGTATGTGTGCTAAATTTGGTGCTTTAGTCACAAAATGAACAATTGTTATGGAAATTTTAGCTAAACTGCACCACTAGCGGAATGGTTTGCCAGTTGTGGTAAGACTCATTTACATCTGGACTGAAGACTTATCTGTTTTTGTTTGTGATAATTGACACTGATTTTAGTGGCTTTGATTTGCTGTTTTATTCTTGTTTTATTGTACTTCAATAAATTTTATTGTTGTTTTATCAAATTTTTCCTTCACTGATGTTCATTTATTCAAATCTCTTGCATTTTGTATTACTCTCTGTTGGTTTTTATTGTTGCGGTGGCCAGAATGGATGGTCACACAAGTGAGTTGGGAGTTGAACTCTGCTCTTGTGAAGCACCTTCAGAATGCCTGTGTTGCGATTTGGCGCTATACAAATAAATTTAATTACCCATAAGCCACAATGTCATTACATCATGTGATTCAGATGGATTTCTTTCAGAAAAGTATAAGGTTAAAAAAAATACAATGCATGTTTCAAATCCCAAGACCTCCTCCGCCAAAAAGACAACAGAACCTGTAGATTCTAAGAACATTCAGAGGTGGCAACTGGAATTGCGCACTCAATTTTCTTACAGCACTCTCAGCTTTTACACGTTAATTTGGACCATGTGCAATAAGGAGCTTCACATTTCCATGTGAATATTGCAGCCGTACTGCTGAGATAGGCTCCTGCACCCAGACATCCGATTGTCAAATTTGATGCGTTCAGTGTGAACAGCAGTGTGCGTCTTTCTCAGACAATCACTTGGAATAATGAGAATGGTATTTCAGGCATGCGATGTGCAGAGCCACTTTTTTTTTTCCCACTTTTGTTCATTTAGAACAATGCATTCCACCTCTTTTTAATCTACATATCCTGCAAAGAGAATGGATGCCTCAGACCAGTTTTTAAGGACCCACTATGCAGAAACATGACAGGAAAAGAGCAGAGCATTCTTCACAAAACATTTGTGAAAATGCAAAATTAGCATCACACATTCCTGGATTTCCAAACCCTTTTGTGTGTCATCTTCTCCACAGTGCATTCCAAAATCCAATACTCAAGAGGAAAACTATAAATAAATAAATATATGTGTAAAGAAAGTGAATAAAAACATAAACATTAATGAAAAGTAAGATGTTTCTGTAAAGAAAACTGTTTTGTCTCATGTGTCATTAAGTAGTGTCATTTCATACTTTAATACATGTGACAAAAAGTGTACATGAAAGAAGCATATAGAATTTTTTTTTAGTTTGACTTTATGAAAGCTGGTGTTCGTCAGGCATGTGTTCTGGCTCCTACACTGTTCAGTGCTTGTACTGGACTGGGTATTGGGGCATGTTGTGGAAACCAGTCCCTTGTTTTTGTTTGCGAGGTTTAATGACTTCTCAGATGATGGTGTGGTCTTTGTGGAATCAATTGATACCAACTGCACTACTTGAGAAGCTGATTGAAGAATCAGGGTTTTTGAGTTTGAAATTGTCCTGCATCAAGACTAAGATTCAGGCTTTTAACAACTTCCTGGACTCATCCATCAGAAGTGTGTCTGTGTGTGGTGAAAGAGTTGATCTTGTAAATATATTCACTTATCTTGACAGTGACAGGTATGTCTCTGGGTCCTCAGACTGAGCTCAAGAGGTACCTGAGCTTATGGCGTCATGAAGTCACTGGACAGAGGTGTTTGGCAATTTCAGTATCTTTGCAGGGAAACAAAAGTCCAATTCCTTAAGGTCCTGGTGCTGCTTGTCTTGCTGTATTGTGAGACTTGGAGGCTCACCTGCGACCGAAGGCGATGACTGGATGTCTTTGGTAGTAGTCTCTTTGGAGGATCCTTGTAGCGCATGGCCTCAATTTGCCCTGATTAAATAAATACATTAATGCTGTCTCAACAAAAACCTGAGTTTTGAACTACAGACAAAAACTGTGCTCACTCTCAGCTGAGAAATTCCTAAGTCATCTGGTGATCTTCAGATAAGCTTGGAGACATCCCCCAAGGGCTAACACTGGGCTTCACAGCAGAAACAGAATGGTAAATCAAAGTTCTTCAAAAGGAGCCCTTGCCTGGTTTATCGGTTAAATTCAGGTCATTATGAATTACATGACATTATAATGGCTTCATGTCAGAATCTGAGCTTCTCCACGCCAGGAGAGCCCAAATTTTATGACCTCACGCCAAGGCCAGACCATCTCAAGACTGCAAGACGATATCCCTTCCACAACACAGGGCCATAAAACTTTGTCTTGATAACAGCTATTATCTTTAGGTTTAAGTAAAGAAAGACATTCTTTTAAAATAAAATAATTGCATCAGTAGTCTTTGATTCACATATATAAAGACTTCTAATGGTGTTTGTATTGATTAATCAAACAAAATGCTTTGCATATAATCATTCCATTTTATTGACATGTGTTCCTGTAACTGATGTGTGTTTAAGTGTGCTCTTTCTGCATTATGTTGATGGTGAAGTATTCTGTTTATCCAAAGGATGTGTTTAAGTGACAATTAATAATATGTATCCATTCGAGTGTCTTAGAACAATAGTGTAACAAAATAGCTAATGTGTTTAAATAGTTGAATCATTTGGGTCTGCCCTGTGAAGACATGTTTCTGTGAGATTACACACCCTAAATGGGTGGAGTTTGGTGATGTCAGTCCCCCTTTTTAAAGTTAGAACAGAGTGCTGCCCGCCTCTTGCTCTGGCCACCCTCTTCTTTTTTGGCTCTTCCAGCTTCCTCTTCCTTTCTTAACGCTTAATTTTTATTTTTGGGTCAACAAGGCCCCATGCTAAGCTAAGCTAAAATAGCTAAAGCTACCACGTGGCTTCATTCATTCCTCCATTATTCTTTAACAAACTATTAACAAAGTTATAACCTGATGCTTTAAGGTGCATCAAGTCTTTGAATTTTTAAGAGAACTTCTGAGCTGAACATTTCAAATAATAGCTAATTTAAAGAAAAGCGACTTTTCCTTTTTGAAATTTTCCAACGTTTTTAACGTTTTAAATTTTTCCTAAATTCACAAAGACTTTTAATCTGGCTCCAACAAATTTTTAAAAGCTACCAGAAACCATTTTCAAAAACACCTTCCACCTCTGGGTTCCTGAAAGCTGACGACGGTGCTGATTTCAAACCATCAGCCAACCTGTCAGTAAAGCCAGCCACAAGTCTTTGGGATCACCTGGGGAGACCACTGAATTAACCCCTTGACCCAAGTGAGCATGACAGATGGACAGATCCCTCCGAACCACCTCTTCAACGTGTCAGCTAAGTGACCCAGTTAAAGGTTCCAGGAAAAGGGTTTGCTGTCAATGGATTCATATGTTTGTTTGATATTTTTCTTAATAATTGGCTTCAAATTTCATCTCTAAATTCTACAGTAATCAGATTTATTTACTTAAAGTCTTTAAGCTTCATCTCTCTTTCACGTCTCATGAGTTAGTAAGAAAATTGTTTCCATGAATGAACTTATTTAATCACTGTCCACAAAAATGCCAGTAAACTGTTCATTTCTGGTATACTTATAAATACACTGTAAATATTTCTGCTGTGGTTCATTTTGTGTTCAGAAGGAAACCTTTAGTTAATCGTATTGTAGAATTCAGTCTTTCAGATCAGAGACTGATTAATTAAACTGAGAATAATAAATCAATGAATGTTTAAATTAAAGTACCTATGCTTCAAATAGGTGGTGCCCCGAGTAATAATTAAATAATAAGTATTAAACCCTAAATTGTTAGGCAGGGGTGGTGGCCAAGTGGTTAATGCTTTCAGTTCAGAAGGCTCCGGGTTCAAATCCTACCCCTGCCACATTTCTCCATGTAATGTGGAGTTGTGTCAGGAAGGGCATCCGGCGTAAAACCTGTGCCAATTCAACATGCAGATCCACCTTGGATTTGCTGTGGCGACCCTGAGTGCAAACAAGGGAGCAGCCGAAGAGACTTTACTATTAAACCCTAAAATGTTAATTATTTTGGATGGGGCCTCGTCCAATCTAGTTCAATTTGGGGAGTTTAACTGCTTATTCACTACATTCTTATGGTGCTCTGGTGTGAGCCAATCTAGAATTGACCAATTTGGTTACATCTTTATGGTTCCCGTGTGAGGTACCATTCATTCCAAATAATTAAGTTAATGTAAATTCATTACATTATATTATATGGGTCCCCTGTTGTGAGGCCTGTATATTTGCTACATCCTTGAGTACTGCTTGAATGACTCTGTATCAAACGAATGGTTACAAAGTGAGACATGGATGAGGAGTATCACTTGCATTGTGAGGGAGCATCAACTATGACATTTTGGACATGTGGTATGTTTCTCTGTGCATGATCCAGTCCACAGCATCTGTGAAGGATCTGTGTTGAGGATCACAGTAGATGGAAGTGATCAAGGGGATGCCCAGTTTTATGTGGCTGAGGCAGATAAATAGTTATTTTAGAGATGTGGGAATGGACCGATTGTCTGTGCTGGTGGTTGCCTTCCAGGACCAAAGGTGGCTCAGTGGCAGCACCAGTGCATGCTCCCAGAATTGACTTTATGATTAATGTATGAGAAAGAAAAAAAAACAAAAAAAACAAAACACACACACATACACAAAAACACACACAGACACACACACACACTGAAAATGAGATAAATGTAATACTTTAATATCTACTGTCAAAATAATAAGTATCTCAACTTACAGTACTTAGTCATATTCACAAAATCAGATATGCTTATTTCATTACATTATAATGAAAATACAAAATGCTATTTGTAAAACACATCCTGATTGATGAAGAACAGCAGATATTTTTAAAGTGACATTTGCAAAATTTCACAGGAAGAATTACACACTATATCAATTACAAAATATAATACTCAACTCGCATGAAAACGTAAGATTTAACAAGAGCAATCTGAGATTTCTGACGTCCGCCAAAGGTTGGCGAGGACTCAAAATAAAAGACGTGATTCACATCGTAACCCGGACTTTACCTGGATCCAGATTCCACAACACAATGCAATAATTGCATACTGATCCAGAATAGTCTGACTGATAATGAAAATTTAAGAAATGATCAGGAATTAAGATCCTGATCCACTCCAAAATTTAATGGAGTCTTCCACCTAACACCAATGTGTAGTGATAATCCTCAAAATCTGACAAAGTGAAGCGTACAAATTGAAATCCTGAGCCAGAATCTGGATCACCTCCAAAGTTCAGTGGAGTCGTCCATGGCCTAATATCTATCTGTGGTGAAAATTTCGTCAAAATCTGCAGTAGTTGTGACATAATCCTGCTAACAGACAGACAAATAAATAAACGTGGATGACTTTATTACGTACTTGGCGGACATAATTATCTCCTGGACCAGAGGTTTCCAAATTCTTTGAAGGGCCATAAATGAATCTGGAGGGCGATGAGCCAAAATGAAACACTGATGTTATATGAATACATACAAAATCCTCAGCAATAATTACTTACATACAATTATGTTAGATAGAAAATTAAAATTTCAATTTCAAAAACAAACCCCCCCCCCCCTTCAAAATAATAAAAACTACTACTCTGTAATCTGCTTGTCAATAATTTTTTTATTTGTAGAGAGTTTGCCATAGTGGACCAAACCTAAGGCAAAGCAGGCCACATGTGGCCCACGGGCCTCACATTTGGTAGCGCTGTTTCATATCCAATTTTCAAGGATGTGTCAACACAAATATGAATGGATTGCAGTGAGCGCCATACCTAACAAATCCATTACCAGCAGAAACATGCCGCAGATCTTAAGACAAACATTCTTTTGATACATTCCTCGGACTGATGCACTCATTTCTTTCACTCAGAATAAATTATGTCAGTCAGAACGTTCTGTGCCGTGTCAATTTGTCACCACAAAAAGGGACCTTATTTTGTCATAGATCCAAACAAACACTGTCGTACAGAGATTTCACTATCATATTAGTATCACTTACACAATCAAACAACACACTAACAAACTGTATTTGACAGAAAAATACTGTTTCTTTGATAATCTAACAAATGTATAGTACAGAATTGCATGTGTTTGATTATAAAATCACCCCTGAAGTGGATTTACATCATAAAAACGTTAATAATCCTCAAATATTACAGACAAATAGAGGTTAAAATTGCAGAATGGTCAGATTAGTTTGCCATTAATTCACATTACATCTGTTAGTATTCTCAAACATTAAACAGTTGCCTTTCGAGCAATGGATGGAAGACTTTCATGCCTCTCATCACCTGCTGGGACGACACAGTGCATTCTTTGTCATGTGCAGCTGCCAGCGCACAGCGATTTCAGACAGAACACCTGGATGTGGATGGCAGCAGACTTCACAGAAATCTTAGGGTCATTTGTGACTGAAAAATCAGCTGAACTGTGATCTGGATTGGACGACCCACCTACAGTACGTGAATCCTTTTCAACCCATGTAGGGGTACTTCCACTCTGTGAGGGAAACGTGAGACTCTTTGACCACCTGCGGCGATGTCCATCTCAAGATGTAGTGTGGACCTCCCGGTTTGTCATTAGTTCCTAAGGACAAAGAGTGGACATAACACATGGGTTAAAGCAATAAATGTTCATCTGACTGAAATTTTTTCCTGGCAAAAATCAACGCCAGCAATTTCCTAAAATGTGGTGTAGTGGGGGCACACACACTTTTTTTCCTCAATAAATACAATAAACACATTATACAGTATATAAATCTATTTGTAATAGCCTCTAAGGACAGAGAGAGAGAGAGAGAGAGAGAGAGACAAAGCATAAAAACATTGCAAAACCTGAACATAAAGGTACATAAAAGGGTGGTGGGGGGTGGGGTGTAGTCTTGATTCTGGGGGGTCTGGGGGATCTCCCCCGGAACATTTTTAAAAGAGCAAGTCAAATTTTGTGTATTGTGGTGAATTCAAATACAGCAGTGTTCAGAATAATAGTAGTGCTATGTGACTAAAAAGATTAATCCAGGTTTTGAGTATATTTCTTATTGTTACATGGGAAACAAGGTAGGGGGTGGTGGCCAAGTGGTTAATGCGCTTGGTTTCAGTTCGGAAGGTTCTGGGTTCAAATCCATGTAATGTGGAGTTGCGTCAGGAAGGGCATCCGGCGTAAAACCTGTGCCAAATCAACATGCAGATCCACCTTGGATTTGCTGTGGCGACCCCGAGTGCAAACAAGGGAGCAGCCGAAGGGACTTACTTTACTACATGGGAAACAAGGTACCAGTAGATTCAGTAGATTCTCACAAATCCAACAAGACCAAGCATTCATGATATGCACACTCTTAAGGCTACGAAATTGGGCTATTAGTAAAAAAAAGTAGAAAAGGTGTTCACAATAATAGTAGCATCTGCTGTTGATGCTACAAACTCAAAACTATTATGTTCAAATGCTTTTTTAGCAATTCTGTGAATCACTAAACTAGTATTTAGTTGTATAACCACAGTTTTTCATGATTTCTTCACATCTGCGAGGCATTAATTTTGTTGGTTTACAATTACTGAAACAAAACAAAAATGTAACAGGTAAGTTGCCCATAAGGGCCTCAAACAGGTTTTTTTCTGGCTGATGTAGTCGTCACTTGACGGCACCTCCCTGAAAGTCAAATGTTTTTTCCTTTTTGTAGCATGTGGTCAGCGATTTCACAGAACTTCCCATCAAAAGGCAAATATTTTCAAATGCTGGAGACATGAAACAAGTTTCATGCAGTGTGACACTTGGTGTTTTCACATTGCAAAGGTCAGGTCAGGGTCAGCAATGATCCTGCTACTGGTAACACTGTAACCCAGTACAACCTGCCGCATGGACGGGTAGCCGGCGTCTAAACCGGCTCCCCCACTAGCGCTCGTGCTGGTGAGGAGGGTGACATGACACCCAGCAGGAGGAAAAACAAGACCTGTCAAAGGCCGATGAACTCCTTAAGAGACACCGGCCATCATGCTTTATGTTGGTTTTGAATGTGTGTGTGTGTGTGTATAAAATGTCACCTAATTAACCCTTTTTTTAATCTTTTTTTTTATAATTAGACAGATATTGTTTTATGCATTTAGGAGCAACATAAACCCAACCTTTTTTTTGTTATTTTTTTGCTGT